>NC_042615.1:829142055-829299718 GCF_901001135.1 Rhinatrema bivittatum
GTAAAAGCACCGATCCCATCTCATGTAAAGCGCAGTGGATATTGGCCCATTCCATTGTTGCAACAAAGTGCATCCATAGACCTTACACAGTATTACACACTATTGCTATAGGTAATTCTTCTTGTTTATCTCAATCTTTTCTCAACTATACCATGTAAGCTCAAATGGTAAATTCTTATTGGCTCAATATTGTAACCTATCAGGATGGCTCTTGGGGTTATGGAACTCCAATTTATATGTTGAATCGTATTATAAGATTGCAAGCTGTTGTTGAAATAATTACTAATGAAACTGCTAAAGCACTGAGAATATTAGCCACTCAGCAAAAGGGTTTTTGGAATGATATTTATCAGAATCATCTAGCATTATTTATTTATTTATTTAGCATTTTTCTATACCGACCTTCAAGGTTAAATACCTTATCAGGTCGGTTTACATCGAACAGGGACATAAAAACAGTAAACATAAACAACTTATTATAATCAGGAGAAACAAAGTTACATTTAACAAGGACTGCAAAACTTGGAAGCTTAAACAGCTGGAAAGAAAGGCTTAAGAGGGTAGTAAATTAAAAAACTAAGACCTAAAAGTCCGTGCTAGTGCTAGTTGGGCTATTATGAAAGTGCTGATGCTTGTGTAGTATTTAGAGGGGGATCGAAGTTCCGTTGCTCATGAGCTGGTTTGTCGTCTAATGTGTGTCTGAAGGGTCCGGGAAGGCTTGGCAGAACAACCAGGTCTTGAGTTTTTTCTTAAATGTTAGTAGGCAGGGTTCCAGCCTGAGATCTGCTGGGAGGTTGTTCCAGATGGCTGGTCCTGCTATTGAGAACGCTCGGTCTTTGGTGGAAATGAGGCGCGTGGCTTTGGTTGTGGGGGGTTGTAGTGCTCCTTTGTAGTTTTTTCTAATCGGTATATACTAGCTGTAGAAAGAGGATTATGTGGTAAATTTAACCTCAGTAACTGTTGTCTTCAAATAGACGACAAGGGTGAAGTGATTGAGGAAATCACTCGGAACATGATGTCTATAGCACATGTACCGGTGCAAACCTGGAAAGGACTTGATGTCAGTGATCCATTTGGATCCCTTGGCTCATGGTTTTCTAGTTTAGGTTCAGGATTCAAAATTCTAATTGGCTCCATGTGTACAATTGCCTTACTTGGGCTAGTTGTCTGTCTCTGCTTACCATGTCTCTGTATCTGCCTACGAAGATGCCATGATCAAGTTTCTGCAATGCTGGTAACACAGACTAGCACTCAGATCATGCTTAATCAAGCTGAAACCTTGAACCTGAAGCTTCTGGATTCTCATGCTGACACTGCATCATTCCCCACCACCTGTGATGACTATCTGTGAAAAATGAGCATATCGGTACGAAGACGGGTAATGTCTCTCGCCAGTAAGGAGTAGCCTTAACTAGGCTGGGCAGCCTAAGACATGGCGATATGTGACTCAGATAGGTATGAAGGGTTCTTAGCCAATCACCCTTCACAGGGGGATATGTAGAATAGTGCACTGCATATATCCTGCACATATGTAGTTATAGCACTATGAAGCACTGATCACTGAACTTGCCAGAGAATCATCCAGCACAGATGACATCATTCCTGGAAGGATGGAACTAAGTTTGTTATTCTAACTGATAAGAAGAGGCCTGTGGCCTATAAGTAAGAGCAAGCTGCTGTACACATGTTAACATATATATTGATTGGTTATTAAAGGTAAAGGGTGTGGATTATGCAGATGACTGATAATAGCAGACCCCAGACCCTTTATAAGCTGAAGCACACGTTAAGATCTCTGAGCAGATTTTAAACAGACTGTACACCTTTGCTTGTACTATTTCCTTTCTGTATTTTTCTGCTCCTAGAGGAATTATCCGCATTCCTCTATTAATTAATAAACCTCTTTCTTTATTATCGTCTGAAGCTGATATTCATTCTGTAATTAGAAACAGGGGAAGCCCCTCTTTTAACAGTATTTGCCAGGTTCTTATGGCCTGGATTGGCCACTGTTGGGAACAGGATGCTGGGCTTGATGGACCCTTGGTCTGACCCAGCATGGCAATTTCTTATGTTCTTATGTCACTTATATTTAAATTTACCTCAGATTGTTATTTTTTTTTTAACACTTTTGATAGCATCCGGCAAGCTTTTGACTCAGGCATAGATTATTTACTGATGTTACTAGATTTTTCTAGTGCCTTTGACACTCTAACTCATGACATTCTCTTGATGAGATTAAAAATCTAGGGATAGGGTCTATGGTATACTCATGGTTTAAATCATTTTTAGAAAATCATTCATTTAGGGTTGTGTTGGGGAAGTCTGAGTCCGAAGAGCATTCACTCCCTACAGTAGTTCCTCATGGCTCATCTCTGTCTCCAATTTATTTAATATTTACTTAATTCCGCTTTGTTTATTACTTTCTAAGCTGGAGGTTTCTTTTAAATTGTATGCAGATGATATTCAGTTTTTCTTCCTGATTACTAATTCAGTGGAGACAGCTCAGAGGAAATTATTGATCTGTTTAAATCAGATCAATAACTGGCTAATTAGGAATAAATTGAAATTTAATATAACAGAGATTATACAACTATCTAGTTTAGCCTTTCCCTGCTACACAATTTGATGGGGCTCCTATCCTGATTAGAGATCAGGTTAGAAATGTGGGTGTTTTATAGATTCGACACTATTTTAAGGCATTGGTTCAATCATGTTATCATAAACCGCATCTTCTATGTAATATAAAGAACTTATTAAATCCATGCTGATTTTCAATTGGCGACACAATCATTATTTCTATCATCCTTAGATCACTGCAATGTTTGTTTTTTGGGTTTGTCTAATTCCCAATTAAAAACTTTACAGTTAATCTTGAATTTCGCTGCATGCTTGATTTCAGGTGTAAAAATAAATGAACATATTCACCCTGTTTTAGCCTCCCTACATTGGCTCCCTATAAAATGGCGAATAATGTTGAAGGTTTTATTTTTGATGTTTAAAGCACAGCAGAATTTGGTACCTCCATGCATTTCAGAAGCTGTCAGGGTGTATCAATCTAGCCATCCTCTTCGATCAATGAGTAAAAATCTGAAAGAAGTCCCTTCTATAATGGTGGTCCGCTTATCGGAATCCAGAAATCGACTATTTAAGACGACAGGTCCTCCTTTACAGAATAACTTACTGTTAGACATTAGAGAAGAACAAGATTTAATCCATTTCAGAAAAAAGTTGAAAGCACATCTTTACACTATAGCTTCTGGAGATTAATATTTTTAATATTAGTTACTTGCTCTGTTACCGACAACCGTTTGCACATCGGTTGTCGGTAACAGAGGTGAGGCAGAGCGTTCGTCTGCGACCGCTCTGCCTCACCTCTCTTCTACCCTTTTCCTCCTCCCTGGGAAGGATGGCTCCCTCCGGTGTTGATTGCCGAAACCCTCAACGTCTCCGTCACAGCATGGGCATCCCCGTCCACCATGTTTCTTCGTGAGGCCTTCTAGGCGCGCGCACGCATGCTGCCTAAGCTTTTGAGTGTATCACGGCAGGAACCTCGGGGGCATCCCCACTGCATGACGTCAGTACCTCCAGGTATTTAAACCTTTGCTCCGCTCCACTACAAAGAGCAAGGACTTCAGTTTTGCTACTCTGACCACTTCTAAGCTGCTCGTTTGGATTCCTCACTATCCTCCGGGGTAACTAGCTCCTTCGGAAGCTCTGGGTACCCGCTCCTCGGGGGCCTCTCACTTCTATCTGCCCTTCAGGGTTCAACTACCTTACCTAAGGACACCCGCTCCTCGGGGGTCCTATCTACTTTCTTTCAGGATCCCACGACACTCCTAGGTACTCGCTCTTCAAGGGCCTATCCTGCTCAGGGTATCCTGCACCTCGGACCCTGGGTCCTTCTCTCCAATCTACTACCAAGGAAGATACCAGCACTACCACTATGTGAGTATCGCTACGCTCCAACTCTCCTTATTCCACCCTTCAGGTTCGGCTTATCCTGTGCTGCGGAACACTACCCCAACCTCGCTACATCCGGGTGAGACCATCTTCTCTAGAGACTGTAAACTATAGTTTACTGTGATATCGCTGGCCTACAGTACTATACCTTCTTGAAGGTATAGTACTGTAGGCCAGCGATACTGCCTTCCCCAAGTTATTTAGTTACTTGCTCTGTTACTGTGTTCATGTTACATACTGTTTTTTGTAAAGGCTTTGCCTATATATCCTTTGTTTATAAGTTACTTGTAAACCGGCACGATGTGCAAACGGTTGTCGGTATATAAAATTTAAAAAATAAATAAATAAATAAATAAATTGAAGCAAGATTCAACTTACATCAGCAGTACAATAAAGCTTTCTCTCCTCAGTGTCTGCTTACTAGAGTCTAGCCAATCGTTTTTCCCCTCGTAGGCTCAATTACCATTTGTTTGAAAAGAGCCACTTGCAGGGCATCCACTATCTCTCTACTACTGTTAGATTCTGCAGAAGGGATTCTCCAGTTTACATCTGGTAGATTAAAATCTCAAACAATCACTTCTCCCTTCTTATTCATCTTGTGGATGTCTTCAATGAGATCTCTGTCTAGCACTTCCATTTGATTTGGAGGCCTGTAAACCACGCCAATAAAAATGGATATCCCATCATCTTTTTTTAGGATGGCCCATAAAGCTTCTTCATTGCCCCATCTTCCTTGCAGCTCAGATGCTTGGATGTTGTTTTTGACATAGAGAGCCACTCCTCCCCCTTTTCTGTTACATCCCGGTATTGCCGTATCCCAATCATGTGAATCCGTGAACCACGTCTCCGTGACAGCAACAATGTCCAACACCGCCTCCACCATTAGGGCTTGCAGGTCTGGGATTTTATTGCCCAAACTACGAGCATTTGTGCTCATAGCTTTCCAACTGTTCTGGTACAGTTTAATACTTTTCTTGGACTCTCTGTGTGACTTATTTAGCTGACTTTTGTTATCCACTTTGCCTTGTTTTATTGCATTTGTATTTGCATTTGGGGGGTGACATTCTAATGTCCTACTGTCACTGGCTGTTTGAATAGCATTTCTGCTGGCCGATGATCCTGGGAGGCTTTTAACTGTAGTGTTTCCCTTGCTGAGAGTTCCCAGATTAGTGCCTCTGATAACAGAGTCACCCAGCACAATGAGTTTGGTTATTGCTTGTATTTTGGAATTTCTGTATTGTGATACAGTACCCCTGGTCAGGGGCAGAAGCAGCCTAGATATAGAAAAACAGAGGCAGGCAGTACTAAACATATACACCAGAGGGCCTATTTCAGTCATTCGAGTGTAGCCTGGGAGAGGAGCATCAGCCCACTCTCCCAACATAGATTCAAAAGAAAACAACTGTGCCCTGCATCCTGCAGGACACACAAAGTGGCCTGAACAGAAATCACTGTACAGTGACACAGCTGTTCAGAGGTACATTTGAGCTCGGAGCTTGAATAGGAGGGGGGGGGGGGGGGCACTTCCAGGCATGCACCCTGAGCTGCAATGGGACACTGACCGGGAAGGGGAACCATAACCCTGGCAGGGAGGCTTCGGGGTTGCTCCTATTTGCCCAAGCGGGACCCCGAGACTCATGGCTAACTAAGGGCGGGAACGCCTCACTGCTCCCGAACACGCACTCCGTGGAGGGTGTACGCCACTGCCCGAAAACAAAATCCTAGATGTGTAAGGTCAACGGAGGCTGGGGTCCAACGTGAACCATGCAGAGCACGTTTGCCACCGCCCATCTCCAGATAAAATCATCTATCGTGTCCATGACTGTACCATAAGCGTACTCGGCCCTCACGCTGGCCCGCACCACACCTCGAAAAAAGGCTACACAGTCATCCGGGGGTGCCACCATCTAACACCACAATCCTGGTCTTATGGATGACGTATTTGGCGGTGGCCAGAATATAGTTGACAAGGTGGCCCCTAGCCTTCAGCCTCTTGTTCTTTGATGTGGTGCAGCCATAAAGGAAAAGATGAGGGCTGAATTGTAGCCAGAAGCGGAGGAGGAGGGTCTTCAGCTCCGAGGAAGGGTGTAAGTCGAGGGATCACAGAAAAATGTGTTCCAGCAAGGCCTCTTCCCCGCAGAACTTGCACCCTACTCCTGTACCCCTGATGCGTACAAGCAGGCTACCAGTCACGACGGCCCCGTGGGCGATGCGCCAGCTCAGATCCCCCGGTGGGCTTCGGAATCAGTTCCGAATAAAACTGCTCCCACCGGGGTTTATGCAAATTGCCCAAAACTCTCTGCCAGGGAGTGTCTGAGTGGCTGGAGAGAGTAGCCTAATGCACAAAATGGTGCACCAGTTCAGTAAGCGCCATCTTCGCGGCATCCTGAAAAGGAACCTGCCACATCTCATGCAGCCTGCTTAGACTGTGAGAAGGGGGACAGGGAGGTTGAGGGGGTCCTTGGTGAATCGGGGGGCCGATAAGCAGGTCTGGAAGAGCAGGGGTTAGGGGTGGGGACTCCCAGCCTGAAGGATCCCCTCGGATGGGCTGGAGGGGCTGGGGGGTAAAAAGGCCTCGTATCTCTCTGAGCAGGTGACCGGCTACATAAGGGTGCCCCATGCCCATACGCTGGGCCAGCGCTTCTGGGGACACCCAACATCGCCGGTCTGTGCTCAGGAGATCTCATATCCGTGTGGTCCCAGACTCTATGAGCCATCTGCGCACCCGAGGGGACTCCAGGGCATTCACAACCAGAGCGGGGTTGTGAATAAGGGGCTCTTCTGGAGTATCCAAGCTCAGGGGTGCTGAGGGGTCTCGTGTTCCGGAGACCACACTCCAGGCTTTGAAATTGTCTTGATAGAAGACTGGCAGCGACAGGAAGTTGCACGCGTACACTTCTCTGTCGATCACCAACAGCTGCCAGTTGTACCGCAACCCGCCCACTTGCTGGAGAAAAAAAGACCCCAGCGGGCGCCACTGCGGAGGTGGGTCTGCGTACAGGAATCTCCGCAAGGCCTGCAACCGCAGGGTGTGGACTTTACACCTTATGTCCACCATCCCCTGTCCCCCCTCTTCGAGGGGAGCCCCAGGACACCCGCAGAGACCCAGTGCCTCCTCCCGGCCCAGAAGAAGTCCAGCAACTTCCTCTGAGTCTGGGAGATGAACTCCGAGGGCGGCATCAGGGCGGCCAGCCGGTGCCACAGCATGCTGGACACCAGCCGGTTCACCACTAAGGCCCTCCCTCAGAAGGACATGAGCTGAACGAGACCCTTCCACGCCCCCAGATGAACTGCGATCTTTTCCTCCAACTCCTTCCAGTTCGCCGGAGCCACGGACTTCGCAGCAGAAAGGTGGACACCCAGATATTTCAGGGTTCCCTTGCCCCAGGAAAAATGATCAAGCTGGCTAGGGGCCGTGTCCACCCATTGTGGCCCTACCCAAAGTCCGGAGCTTTTGGCCCAGTTGATTCGGGTCGAGGATGAGGATGAAAAAAACCTGCTGGCAGGCTCGCACCCTCTCCAAATCAAGTGGGTCTTGGACCATGAGGAGTACGTCGTCAGCGTATGCAGACAGGGTGATCCGCATCTCCGGTGCCCGCAGCACCAAGCCAACGAGCCGCCTGCGCAGAAGACACAGAAACGGCTCGATGGCCAGGGCGTAGAGCTGTCCGGAGAGAGGGCACCCCGATGCACTCCTCGACCGAATGCCAGAGGCGCCGTCAAGGACCAGTTGACCTTAAAAAGGCAATCCGCAGAAGAGTTCAGGACACTGAGAAGACCTATGAAACGAGGGCCAAATCCGAATGCCTGAAGTGTTCCCATGAGGTACGTGTGATCCACTTTGTTGAAGGCCTTCTCCTAATCAAGGGACAAAAAGCCTTCCGACATACCGGCCCTACGGCAAAAATGAAGAAGGTCCCGGACCAAAAAGATATTGTCAAAGATGGTCCGGCCCAGCACGGTGTAGGACTGGTCAGGGTGAATCACATGCGCCAACACAGACGCCAGCCACTGCGACATCACTTTGGCTATGATCTTGTAGTCTGTGCAGAGCAGGGAGACCGGACGCCAATTCTGAATGTCACGCGGGTCCCCACTCTTGGGTAAGAGGGTGAGCACCGCGTGACGGCTGGAGAGGGGGAGGGCGCCGGCCTCCCAGGCTTCCTCTAGGATCCGCAAGAGGTCAGGTCCTAGGAGATAGAAAAAGTGGGCAAAGAACTCAACGCTCAGTCCGATGCCCGGTGTCTTATTGTTGGGCATCTGACCCAGCGCGGCAGGGAGGTCGGCCAGAGTGAAGGGCTCATCCAGCCTCTCCCCGTCGCGCTGACTGAGCGCAGGAAGCCCATCCCATAAGTCCCTATAGGCATTTGGATCGACAGGGTCCAGAGAGAAGAGGGCAGAGTGCCCTCGCCCTGATCCTGTCCAGTTCCATGAAGGGGGTTCCGTCGGCGGAGAGTAAACACGTCATCCGCCCCTTCTTCCCCCTCCTCTTCTCGAGTGCATAGAAGAAGTGCGAGCCGCAGTCCATTTCGCGAAGGAACTGGACCCGCAAGCATATAAAGCCCCCCCCCCCCCCCCGCCGCTCCACGAGGGCCCGGAGGGTGCGCTTCTTCTTTTCATACTCCGCCTGCAACTGGTGCTGGGCGTCGGAAAGCCCCGCCTCGAGAGTGAGCAGCTCCCCCTTGAGCCGCTCCGTCTCGCGATGCCGCTCCCCATTAACGTCTCTAGCATATTGTCAACAGAGAAGCCCAAGGTGGATCTTCCCCACATCCCACCAATCAGCGAGCGAGGAGAAGTCCGCCTCGAGCTCGCGCCAGTCTCCCCAAAACTCTAGGATCGCCATCACGAGCCGTTTCTCCTCTAAAAGCGAGTTGATAAAGTGCCAATAGGCAGCGCGAGACCCGACCAGGTCGAACCTCACCTTCACGGTCACCGTGTGCTGGTCCGTGAAGGCTGCCACTTCATTGGCACTAGAAAGGGCTTGTGACATCAACCCGAAGGAGAAATAAAAAACGGTCGATCCGAGAGCGAGACACCCGTCCGAGCCGCACCCTGATAAAGGTGTGGCTGTCAGATGCCCCGGGGTGTGTTCGCCAGACGTCAGCCAGGGACAGGTGATGGACCACCTCCCTCAGTACAGCCGATGAGACGGGGTGCCACTTGCCGCCGGTACGGTCGCCACGCTCGAGGCTGCAGTTGAAATCACCCCCGAGCCCGACCTCCTCGTCGGCATCCAGGGTGTCCAAATGGGCTGACATCTGGCGAAAGAATACTTCATGTTCGGGTCCGGTGGTCGGGGCATACACGTTAACTAGGTTAATCATGCAGCCCTCGATCCGGGCCCGGAGGTGAAGCATGCGACCGGGCACGACAGGTCGGACATCCAGCACTTGGGCCTGCAGGGATTCCGCCAGCAGGATGGCCACCCCGCTGGATTGCCCGACGGAGCGGTTGAGTTCCACCCTGCCACGCCACCCCAGGAGCAAAGCTGCCTCAGTCTCCGGGGTGGTAAGGGTCTCCTGAAGGAAGGACACCGAGTACCCTCCCGCCTTAAGGAAGGAGAGCACCCAGTGCCTCCGGAGACCCCTCCTGCAGCCACAGACGTTCAATGTGCCGAATGTCAGAGCCATTCTCTATCAGCAATGGAAACGGTCGCATGGGGCGGCAACTTACAAGGGCTCGCCTGCCCCATGCTGGTCTGTTTCTCCAACCCGTCAGGCTGGCCGAGCACCTCCTCAGATGACAGGAGGAGGGTCGGCTCAGCCAAGGGAATGAGGGGTCCCGGGAGGCCTTGGGACTCAGCGGAATCCGCCAGCCCTCCCAACTGGGAATGACCCTCATTCCCTACCTCCCTTTGATGGGAACTGGACCTCCCCCTGAGGTCTGGAGCAGTATCCACCTGTCCAGCAGGCAGAGGTGAGCAGTGAGGAGGGGTTCCCGTGTCCATTTCCTCCTGGATGGAAACTGCAACAGCAGAAGGAACCACTGAGCACCCTGGAGGGTTGGGGGGGGGGGGGGGACCACCTCCCCACCTGCTTCCTCTCCCGTCTGCATATCCCCGACCAGAAACCCTTCTAAGGGTTCTGAGTTGTTGCTAATCCCCGCCTCTGACTCCGGAGGCCTTCCTCTCCCCACCAGCACTTCCACGGAGGGAGTGCTCACCTCAGGCTTAGGGCGGGGAGAGGTCGATGTAACAGCAGGTGCCTCATCGGAGCCGTCAGCAGGGAGCGGGCTATACTGGGGGAGGTCCAGAAGAGGAGTGAAAGGGAAGGGGGGACTCCAGAGGCCCACCGCAGACAAGTTCGAGAAAGCTGTCTGCATCCCAGACCTGCTTAGGCGCCCCTGATGCGTCTAAGGCAGGCAGGCCTGGGATGTGCGTTGGGGCTCTCCTCTTTGGGCTGGAGGGGCCGGCCTTAGGATGAAAGGATCAGGCCGGCCCCTCTGCGGTAACCCTGCGGTTCGACCCATCCTCCAGGAGTCCCCTCTTCCTGAGCGAAGGAATGGGCGGAGGGGGAGCAGGCAGAGAGACATCCTGCCCCGCTGTATCCGACGAAGGCAGGCTGTCGGAGACTACACTCCCCGCACCCACCTCTTCCTTCGGTACTGCCTTCCCGACCCTCTCCTGTTTCAAATCCATGGTGTTCTCCTTCGAACAGGGAGGGCCCCGTTTCACATCCTCTCCGGATACGGCATCTTTCCGGCGAGCGTGGGTTCCACTCCCCCTCTTCGGTGGGGACCCACAGCCGTACTCTCGGCACCAGAGGGGGGCGAAGCAGCGTCCACTCCTCTGGCACTGGGCGGTTTAGTTCTCTTCTCCCGGCCGCCACGTTTAGCGCCGGGGTCGCCTGTCATCTCTCCGGTACCAGAAGATGCACGTCGGGGGCTAGCTGCCATAAGCGATGGCGGAGAGTCCCTTGAATTCTGCTGAGGCGATGCAGCTCGTGGCAGCGGAGGCTCAGCATGTGCAGCAGGAATAACAGACGGCTTCTCCAAGGGTGAGGGGGCCCTGGCATCCGGGTGCCACTCTGGAGCGCTGCGGCTCCAGGAGGACCAGCTGCAGGGGCGGCACTCACACTCTCCGGCAGGGCCTGTCCTCGCTTCTGAGGACAGGCCCTCCGAATGTGCCCCGCCTCTTTACAAAGGTAGCACCGGTCCTCCAGGGTGGTATAGTACATCTTATAAGAGCGGCCCCCATCCCACACAGGGAACCATCCCTCAATACCGTCCGTTCCCCTGGGAAGCACAAGCCATGCCTGCCGCCTATGGGACTCCACGTGCTTCATCGCCTTGGTCTTAAACCCCAAGGGCAGGACCGTGATCGATGAACGCACATCCCCCAGGGCACTGAGCTGCTGCCTCAGCCCGGCCTCGGTGAGGAAGGGCGGGACGTTGGATAACACCACTCGTACCCCCAATACATCTAGTGGTTCTGGAGAGTGATATAATCCGTCAACTACAAGCCCGGTGACCAGGGCTTTATGGGTGGCGGCCAAGGAGTGAAAATAAAATAAATTATTGCCTTGCTGCTCTCTTTGCTGGCTGAGTGGACGTTCTCCGCCCCCACGACCTGTGCCGCCACCAGTGCGTACTCTTGTATGCCGGACGCGGCCAGCATCTCGCTCCGGACGGCGTGCTTCCGGCATAGGCCGCAACGCCCCGTGATGACACTTGAGGGTGGGGAGCGTGGCCTACTCGCTCCATTGCCAACAAGAGGGGTGGGGAAGGGACCAGCTGCGACGGCCGCATAGGAACGGGTGACTACAGGAGGCGGAACCGGAACCGGCTCTACCCACTTGGTCTTCCCTTTCTTCTTCCTCCCTCCTTGGGCTGCATCACTAGCTCCCTCAGTGCCTCCGCCACTGGTGCCATGGGATGCGATGGTGGGAGGGGTAGGGCTACCTCCAGCCTTCGTATCTCTCATTGGGATGCCGGCGGCCAATGGGAAGGAGAATACTGGAGTACTCACAGGGGGGCAGTTGGTGGAGAGGCCCCTTGTGATTATGAACGTCACTGGCTGAGGGGAGGTTTGCAGCCGACCCACCCTCGCTATTAATGCCAAGGTTAGTATGAGTTGCTCCTGCTTGGGCATCACACGCAGGTGGCGCTGGCTGTCCCTGGAGTGGTGTTCGGGAAGTGAGGTCACCCGTGGAGCCCTCCTTCACAGGAGGGGGGTGTCTCTGCGGCGGGCGCCTCGCCCGTGCGTGCAAGCTGTCCCAGGCGGTGGGCCCACTGCACTTTTTTAACCAGCTGTGCAGCTCCAGTCTCATCCGGTCTATGACAGGTGAAGGAGGGTCCTTCCCCCGGGCTCCCAGACCCCACAGCTCATCACGGGGACCTCCGGCTGGCTTCCCAGGCTCCTCTACTTTCTGGAGCTTGGGCTTGGTGGAGTTCTTATTGCGCCACCTCGCTGGGCCCGTCCGGGGCATGAGAGCTTTCAAGGTGGTCCCAAGGCGCTGATGGTGCCGCCGGTGATGACAACAGGGGGGGGGGGGGGGCTCTCTGCACTCTAACAGCCTTAATGTTGCCGGTGAAACGAGCCTCTGCTGTTACCCGCAGCCTTCTGGGTTGGTATGAGGTGAGAAAAAAAATTAAAATAACAAAAGGATGGGGAGGGGGAAGGCCCTGGCAGTGGGGGAGGGGAGGTTGGACGAGGAAGGGAAGAAAGCTCAGGAGACTCAGAGGGGCCGATTAAGGCTTAGTTGGTGAAGCTGTGCACAGGCCTGAAGAGGCTCCGTGCACGCTGGTGAAACCAATACGGGGGAGGGGAAAACTCAAGCAAAACTATAAAACAATAGGGAGGGAGGAACTGAGGAACACAAGAAAAGATAGACCAGAATAACCAAAGGAACAAAAACACCACAAGCAATGCAGAAAAAGGAACAAGGAACAAACAAACTGACAAACAAAAACCACAAGCTTACAAACAGACAGACCAGAGACAAACAAATGAACAAAAAAGCCCTATCAAAGAAACCCTAAAGAAAAAAATAACAAAGAAGGAAAGAAAAGTGGGCAAGGGAGAAGGAAGAAACTGCAGCTACTCTGCCCCACACAGGCGCCCTGCCTTGGAAAGCCTCAGCAAAAAAAGGTGAAGAAAGGGGCTTACCTGGAGTGAGAGAGAAGCAGCTGCAGCAAGCTCAGACTCCTGGGGGGGGGGGGGAGGAGGGAGATTCTCCCCTGCCTCGGGGAGAAGAACCAAGGGAAAGGTTCCCCTGAAGGAAAGGAAAGTTAGCAGCTCTCTCCACCGAGAGCGAGCTCAAAACCTGCAGCCTCCAGACAGCAGGGGGCGCCCAGGGTTCCAGAGCAGCAGTGCAAAGCAGGAGCCTAGGATGAGGCTGAAGGTGATGGGGAAGAATTAGATTCAGCTGAGTCCATGCTGGGGGAGGAAGGGGGTGGGTCCCTGAGTGAAGGGGGGATATGGAGAGAGCTGTTCGTCTGACACGGAGGTGGAGGAGATGGACTGGGAGTTGCCTACGGAGGACTCTTCTGTATCCAGCATGGAGATAGAGTAAGTGTTGGAGGAATGGAGAGGAAACCAACAGGGGGAAATTGTTTGTCTCACCTGTTTTTCCAGTAAAGCACTAACTAAGGAGAGTGCTGGCTGTTTCATGAGGTAGAGTAAACCATTACTTGGAGCACAGCTATAGGGGAGAAGGGGTGAGTTGTGCTGAATCCCCAATCAAGACGGTTATAGGCAGGATGAAAGCCTGACAGCAGACATTTGGGATACAGGTGTTTTGTTTGCAGTTTTTCTGTTGTTGGACAGTAGAGAAGGATTACTGCACAGCCTTGAGAAAGAGGAATGGACTTGGACTAATATTGAACTGTTCTTTGTTGTTGTTGTTGTTGTTGTTTTTTTTTTTTTTTTATAACCATTTCCCTGAGGGGTTGGTATTCCCCCAACTGGGGGGAGCCTGGAAAAGGGGATTTGCCAGGGTAACAAGCAGTGTCATGGACTGTAGCCTGTTTTGAAAGGCTTGCAAGTAACCCCACCAGGGAGAAACTATAGCTATTGAGATGGCAACAGACACCAGTGGTCACAGCATTGCTATCTGGATCGGAGAGCACACAAGGCTCCAGAGGAGGAAATTGAGCTCGGTCGGGATCCAACAAGAGGAGGTAGGTAATTAGGCATGGAAAGCTGTGTCTGTGTGTAACTGGCTTGGGTGAGAGATACCTCCTGTGTATTTAGGTAGTTAGGCATGGAAAGATGTGTCTGTGTGGAGCTGGCTTGGGTGAGAGATACCTCCTGTGTATTTAGGTAGTTAGGCATGGAAAGATATGTCTGTGTAATTGGCTTGGGTGAGAGATAACTCCTGTGTATTTAGGTAGTTAGGCATGGAAAGATATGTCTGTGTAATTGGCTTGGGTGAGAGATAATTCCTATGTATTTAGGTAGTTAGGCATGGAAAGATGTGTCTGTGTGTAACTGGTAGGGATGTGCATTCGTTTTGAATGAATGTGCAATCCGCAACATATAGGTCCCTATTTGTTGCATTTGTGGGTTCGCGACGCGTATGGCGAACCCCCACGAATGCAATGAATCATTAACGAATAAAACCCCCACCCTCCTGACCCACCAGAGACTTGCCTAAAGTCCCTGGTGGTCCAGCGGGGGTCCTGGAGCGATCTCCTGCACTCGCATCGACGGCTGCCGGTAATCAAAATGGCGCCTATAGCCTTTGCCCTTACTATGTCACATGGGCTACCGGTGCCATTGGTCGGCCCCTGTCACATGGTAGGAGCAATGGATGTCCGGCGCCATCTTGTGCTCCTACCATGTGGCAGGGGCCAACCAATGGCTCCGGCATCCCCTGTGACATAGTAAGGGCAAAGGTTATCTGCGCCATTTTGAATACCGGTAGCCAACGGCACGCGGGCAGGAGATCACTCCAGGCCCCCTCTGAACCACAAGGGACTTTAGGCAAGTTTTGGAGGTTCAGGAGGGTGGGGGGGTTGAAGTTAATTAAATTTAAAGGTTTGGGATGGTTTGGTTTTTTTTGTGTGTTTTACAACTTTTAATGGGGAACGAATGCCGAATTCAACAAAATAACAGATCGGGCTTCCCCCCCCCTTGACCGACTGCAACGTATCTGGACCCCGACAAATATGAATACCGAACCCAACAAATACGTTCCATCTGCACATCCCTAGTAACTGGCTTGGGTGAGAAATATCTCCTGTGTATTTAGGTAGTTAGGCATGGAAAGCTGTGTCTGTGTGTAACTGGCTTGGGTGAGAAATATCTCCTGTGTATTTAGGTAGTTAGGCATGGAAAGCTGTGTCTGTGTGTAACTGGCTTGGGTGAGAAATATCTCCTGTGTATTTAGGTAGTTAGGCATGGAAAGATGTGTCTGTGTGTAACTGGCTTGGGTGAGAGATAACTCCTGTGTATTTAGGTAGTTAGGCATGGAAAGATGTGTCTGTGTGTAACTGGCTTGAGTGAGAAATATCTCCTGTGTATTTAGGTAGTTAGGCATGGAAAGATGTGTCTGTGTGTAACTGGCTTGGGTGAGAAATATCTCCTGTGTATTTAGGTAGTTAGGCATGGAAAGATGTGTCTGTGTGTAACTGGCTTGGGTGAGAGATAACTCCTGTGTATTTAGGTAGTTAGGCATGGAAAGATGTGTCTGTGTGTAACTGGCTTGAGTGAGAGATAACTTCTGTGTATTTAGGTAGTTAGGCATGGAAAGATGTGTCTGTGTGTAATTAGCTTGGGTGAGAGATAACTCCTGTGTATTTAGGTAGTTAGGCATGGAAAGATGTGTCTGTGTGTAACTCGCTTGGGTGTGTTATGGTTTAGAGGTGTTTGGGTGGATTCCTGGGCACTATGGCAGATGACCACGCCCACGGGAGGCAGTCCCGTGAGGGACTACGTACCAGGCTAGACTCTGTACGCACAAACACTGAATCAGATCTATTATTATACAGCATGAGGTATACCACCAGAGGTGGCGGTAGAGAGGTGAGTTCTTTTGAAGGTTTCTCAGGGATGCAGATTGCGTGTTCCACCAGAGGTGGCAGTAGAGAGGTAGTCCAAGACTGGCTCTCCGAGCCCAGCAAGGTGAGACGTCCCTTCCCGAAAGGACAGAGACAGAAGCTGTTTCTCCAGAGAGGCAAGCTGTGAATGAGACAAGCTGAGAGTTTAAGATACTAGATGGATGCTGTAGATAGTAGGGATGTGCAGAGGGGCCGCATATGTACTGTTTGGGGGCTAGTTATATTCTATCCATTCAAAGGGACCCCCGATCCATTGATACGTGCCTTTTTGTATTAGTTACCCTTTTAAGTTAATTAAATGCAACCCCCACCCTCCTGTCCCCCCCCCAAGACTTGCCTAAATTCCCTGGTGGTTCAGCGGGGGACCCGGAGCATCTCCTGCCCTCCCTCCATTGGCTGCCGGCATTCAAATAGCCTCTGATAGCCTTTGCCCTTACTATGTCACAGGGGCTACCGGTGCCATTGGTCGGCCCCTGTCACATGGTAGGGCAAAGGCTATCGGCGTCAAATTGAATGCTGGCAGCCGACGGAGGGAGGGCAGGAACGCTCCAGGTCCCCCGCTGGACCACCAGGGAATATAGGCAAGTCTTAAGAGGGGGTCAGGAGGGTGGGGGGGGGGTTGTTTAAATTAGACAATTAGGACGGCCAAATGATTCATCCGCTAGACGTTGAATTCATTGGAAATCGCGATACATTTCGTGAAGCAACAAATACAACGAATACGGCCCTATACGTTGCGGATTTGCAATATGTTGCAAACGAATGCACACCCCTAGTAGATAGTGAATCTTCCAGGTAGCGGGGGTGCAGGCACCAAGCAGATAGAGTAGGCCCTCGAGGAACGAGTACCTAATTCCAGAATGGTACCTGAGAGGAGCAAGGGCTCTCGAGGAGCGGGTACCCAGGTTCGTACACCCCGATGGTAGTTGAGATGGAACAAGCACCACAGCAAGAAGCGTAGGCCCTCGAGGAGCGAGTGCCAGAATCCAATGTAGTACCTGTAAGAAGCAGAGAGCCCCCATGGAGTGGGTATTCGGTTAGAAACCTCGAAGGGTAGAAAATGGCTTCCAGTGGAAGCTGGAAGGGCAGAGAAGCTTAGTCCGGCCGAGACCAATACTTGCTAACTCGTTTGCGCTAGCAACAGGAACAGGCATAAATACCCTGATGGTATGAATACCCTGATGGCATGATATCACTGGAGAGGGATGCCCCAGAGGTTCGCGCCAAGATTGCAATAAAGATGAGGGTGGCGTGTGCCATAGCCGCTGCGGGGACGCTGGAGATGGCAGTTCGTAGACATGGCGGTGGCGATCTTTCCCAGGTAAGCGGGAGGAGCCGACATCAAAGTGAGGCAAGCAGGGCGAAGCTGTTGAAGACCGACCGAATGCAACAGTACCCCCTTCAAAGTGCGTCCTCCATACCTTCTACTTGGTCTTGGCTTCTGAGCATGCATCTTATGGATTTCGTTGAGCATCTCTTTGTCAAGGATATTTTCCATAGGTTCCCACGAGTTTTCTTCAGGTCCAAAACCCTCCCATGACAGGAGATATTCCCATCCTCTGCCTCTTCTTCTAACATCAAGAATGGTATTGACCTTGTACTCCAGGTCTTCCTGTGTATCTACAGATGTAGGTTCAGGTATCTTTGATGAAAACTCCCTAAGATAAGAGGTTTCAATAGTGAGACGTGGAATGCATAATGGATTTTCAATCCAGGTGGAAGCTTCAGACTGGTTGCCGAGACATCAGAGAATTGGAAAAAGTCCAACGAAGCGTGGAACAAATCAAGCTGAGGGTAACTTTAGTCTTAGATGCTTGGTGGAAAGCCAGACTTTGTCACCAGGTTGAAGAACCGGTGCTTTGACATGATGAGCTTTGTATCCTTTCTTTGCTCGTAGACTTGCTTGAAGAAGCATATTTTTAGTCTGAGTCCAAAGTTGTAGAATATCTGCGGCAGTGGATGGAGCTGCCAGGGATGACACTGACAACGAAGTGGCAATGGTGGTGAAGGTAGTCATCCGTAAACCACTTCGAATGGTGTTGATCCAGTTGATGGTGTTTGCCAGTTGATGGCAAATTCTGCCTAAGGCAGTAGTTCAGCCTAGTCATTTTGACGAGTGCCAACATAGGCACAAATTAACTGCTTCAGAGTTCTATTCATCTTCTCTGCCAGTTGGATTGAGGATGATAGGCAGAGGTGAATTTCTTGCACAAGGCCTTCCAGAATTTAGCTGTAAACTGTGATCCTCGATCAGAGACTTTGTGCTTAAGTAAGCCATGAAGGCGAAAGATGTGGGCAATGAAGAGCTTTGCAAACTCCGTGGCAGAAGGCAAGCCAGGGAGCACCACGAAGTGAGCCATCTTCGAGAAACGATCTACTATTACCCAGATCGTGTTGCTTCCTCCAGAGAGGGGTAGATCAACTACAAGGTCTGTGGCAATGTGAGTCCATGGCTTGTCTGGTATAGGTAATGGTTGCAGAAGACTGACAGGACGACCAGAAGCAGGTTTATGTCGGGCACAATTAGAGCAAGAAGCTACGTAGGCATATGTGCCTTCCTTCATCGTAGGCCACCATAAGTATTTCTGGAGTTTCATCAGGGTTCTGTGCTGACCAGGGTGTCCAGCCAATTTAGAGTCGTGAGCCCACGCTAACAGTTTCTTCCTGAGATTTTTGAGTACAACAGTCTTACCCGCAGGCACAGAATGGGTAGCTGCTAAGATAACTCTTTCTGGATCGATAATATGTTGAGGTTCCTCGGGGATGTCTTCAGAGAAAAAAGAGTGAGACAAGGCATCTGCTCGAATGTTTCTGTCTCCAAGGCGATATTTCAGCACAGTCAAACCTGTTGAAAAACAAGGACCATCTCACTTGTCTGTGATTCAGGCATTGAGCATGGCAGAGATACTCCAGGTTTTTGTGATCTGTAAAGACTGTGATCTGGTGTTGAGTACCCTTCAAGCCAGGGATGCCACTCCTTGAATGCCATCTTTATAGGCAGGAGCTATTTATCTCCTATCCCATAGTTCTTCTCTGCTGGGGAAAAATGCCACGAGAGCAGGGATGTAAGGCCTTAGAATCTCCAGCCTGGCTTAAGACAGCCCCTACACTGACATCTGAGGCATCAACCTCCAAGATGAAGGGTTTGTTGGGATCCAGATGATGAAGGCAAGGTTCAATAGAGAAGGCAGTCTTTAGATTCTGAAATGCGGTGATGGCTTCCGCGGACCAATTTGCAGCATTGGCCCCTTTCCTTGTCATGGCTGTAAGTGGAACAGTTAGTGAGGAATAGTTCTTGATAAATGTTCTGTAATAATTGGTAAAACCCAGGAATTGTCTGAGGGCCTTTAGACCAGTGGGCTGTACCCAATTTTTGATACACTCCAGTTTTTTTGGGGATCCATCTGGAAGCCTTGGTTAGAGACAATGTAGCCAAGAAAAGGCACTGACTCCTTGTGGAACTCACACTTGGACAGCTTGGCATAGAGATGGTTGTCACGGAGTCTTTGTAACACCTTCTTGACATCTTCCTGATGAGTAGACAAATCACGAAAATATATTAGGATGTCTTCTAAGTACACAACAACCCATTTGTACAGGAGATCCTGAAGTATGTTGTTCATAATGTTCTGGAACACGGCCAGTGCATTGCACAAGCTGAAGGGCATCACTAGATATTCAAATGACCGTCTCGTGTGTTGAAGGATGTTTTCCATTCGTCATCAGGGTGAATGTGGACCAAGTTATAGGCTCCATTCAGATTAGTTTGGAGAATATTTTCCACAACTCAGATGTGTGGTAATGGGTATCGGTCTTTAACCATGATCTCGTTCAGACCTCTATAGTCTATACAAGGGCGCAAAGTGCTGTCCTTTTTCCCCACAATGAAAAAGCCTGCACCTGCAAGGAACTTGGATGGTCTTATGAAGCCTTTCTGTAGATTCTCCGAATATACTCAGACATCGCTTTGTTCTCCGTGACTGATAAGTGGTAGACTCACCCCTTAGGTGGTTCCGTATTAGGCTTCAAATTAATGGCGCAGTCATAAGATCTGTGCTGTGGTAAGATGTCAGCAGCCTCTTTGGAAAAGACATCTTGGTAAGATGCATAGTGAGGCGGCAACCCCGGCATCACTGGGGTAGTTGGCATGCAGAGAACAGGAGAGACCTCCTTCAGGCATTTGCCATGACGTTCTGGACCCCAACGGGAGAGCTCCAGAGTGGCCCAGTTGAATTGAGGCATATGCAGTTGCAGCCAGAGTAAACCCAGTACTATAGGGTGCTTGGCCTTCTCTAGAACAAAGAAGGAAATGGATTCCGAATGGAGGGCACCAGTTCGCAAACATACAGGTGCAGTGAGTAGAGTGACTTCACCCAGCAAGGGCTCTCCATGAATAGATGAAAGTAATAGTGGAGAGTTCAAAGTGGTAAGAGGAATCCCCAAGTGTTCCACTAGTCGTTGAGGATAAAGTTACCTCCTGCCCCTGAATCCACCAGGAAAAGTAAAAAGTCATGGAATAGGTGGTGATGTCCTTTCGTGGATTGCAAACTGGCTAAAAGACAGGAAACAGAGACTAGGATTAAATGGTCAGTTTTCTCAGTGGAAGGGAGTGGACAGTGGAGTGCCTCAGGGATCTGTATTGGGACCCTTACTTTTCAATATATTTATAAATGATCTGGAAAGAAATACGACGAGTGAGATAATCAAATTTGCAGATGACACAAAATTGTTCAGAGTAGTTAAATCACAAGCAGATTGTGATAAATTGCAGGAAGACCTGGTGAGACTGGAAAATTGGGCATCCAAATGGCAGATGAAATTTAATGTGGATAAGTGCAAGGTGATGCATATAGGGAAAAATAACCCATGCTATAATTACACAATGTTGGGTTCCATATTAGGTGCTACAACCCAAGAAAGAGATCTAGGCGCCATAAGTGGATAACAAATTGAAATCGTCGGTTCAGTGTGCTGCGGCAGTCAAAAAAGCAAACAGAATGTTGGGAATTATTAGAAAGGGAATGGTGAATAAAACAGAAAATGTCATAATGCCTCTGTATTGCTCCATGGTGAGACCGCACCTTGAATACTGTGTACAATTCTGGTCGCCGCATCTCAAAAAAGATATAATTGCGATTGAGAAGGTACAGAGAAGGGCTACCAAAATGATAAGGGGAATGGAACAGCTCCCCTATGAGGAAAGACTAAAGAGGTTAGGACTTTTCAGCTTGGTGAAGAGACGGCTGAGGGGGGATATGATAGAGATGTTTAAAATCATGAGAGGTCTAGAACGGGTAGATGTGAATCAGTTATTTACTCTTTTGGATAATAGAAAGACTAGGGGGCAGTCCATGAAGTTAGCATGTGGCACATTTAAAACTAATCGGAGAAAGTTCTTTTTTACTCAACGCACAAGTAAACTCTGGAATTTGTTGCCAGAGGATGTGGTTAGTGCAATTAGTATAGCTGTGTTTAAAAAAGGATTGGATAAGTTCTTGGAGGAGAAGACAATTACCTGCTATTAAGTTCATTTAGAGAATAGCTACTGCCATTAGCAATGGTAACATGAATAGACTTAGTTTTTGAGTACTTGCCAGGTTCTTATGGCCTGGATTGGCCACTGTTGGAAACTGGATGTTGGGCTTGATGGACCCTTGGTCTGACCCAGTATGGCATGTTCTTAAGAGTCTGAAACTCAAGAGGACTGCAGATCAATGATACCGGAAGAGACAGTGCAGAAGAGGGTGTTGTAAGACCTAAGAAGAGTCTTCCAGCAGGACTTAGGTCTGCCAGTTTCCTGGACATATAGGGCATGAATTGACCGCATGACCATCTTGTCCACAGTACATGCACAAGCCCTTCTTCTTCCGTAGTCTTCTCTCCTTGGAGGTTAGGTGACGATGGCCTAAATGCATTGGTTCTTCCTTGCCAGCAACCCACGGGAGGCAGTCCCGTGAGGGACCACGGTACCAGGCTAGACTCTGTACGCACAAATACTGAATCAGATCTTTTATTATACAGCTTGAGGTATACTACCAGAGGTGGCGGTACAGAGGTGAGTTCTTATGAAGGTTTCTCAGGAGTAAGAAGAGTAAGAAGAAGAAAATGCCATACTGGGTCAGACCAAGGGTCCATCAAGCCCAGCATCCTGTTTCCAACAGTGGCCAATCCAGGCCATAAGAACCTGGCAAGTACCCAAAAACTAAGTCTATTCCATGTAACCATTGCTAATGGCAGTGGCTATTCTCTAAGTGAACTTAATAGCAGGTAATGGACTTCTCCTCCAAGAACTTATCCAATCCTTTTTTAAACACATCTATACTAACTGCACGAACCACATTCTCTGGCAACAAATTCCAGAGTTTAATTGTGCGTTGAGTAAAAAAGAACTTTCTCCGATTAGTTTTAAATGTGCCCCATGCTAACTTCATGGAGTGTCCCCTAGTCCTTCTACTATCCGAAAGAGTAAATAACCGATTCACATCTACCCGTTCTAAACCTCTCATGATTTTAAACACCTCTATCATATCCCCCCTCAGTCGTCTCTTCTCCAAGCTGAAAAGTCCTAACCTCTTTAGTCTTTCCTCATAGGGGAGTTGTTCCATTCCCCTTATCATTTGGTAGCCCTTCTCTGTACCTTCTCCATCGCAATTATATCTTTTTTGAGATGCGGCGACCAGAATTGTACACAGTATTCAAGGTGCGGTCTCACCATGGAGCGATACAGAGGCATTATGACATTTTCCGTTTTATTCATCATTCCTTTTCTAATAATTCCCAACATTCTGTTTGCTTTTTTGACTGCCGCAGCACACTGAACCGACGATTTCAATGTGTTATCCACTATGACACCTAGATCTCTTTCTTGGGTTGTAGCACCTAATATGGAACCCAACATCGTGTAATTATAGCATGGGTTATTTTTCCCTATATGCATCACCTTGCACTTATCCACATTAAATTTCATCTGCCATTTGGATGCCCAATTTTCCAGTCTCACAAGGTCTTCCTGCAATTTATCACAATCTGCTTGTGATTTAACTACTCTGCACAATTTTGTGTCATCTGCAAATTTGATTATCTCACTCGTCGTATTTCTTTCCAGATCATTTATAAATATATTGAACAGTAAGGGTCCCAACACAGAACCCTGAGGTACTCCACTGTCCACTCCCTTCCACTGAGAAAATTGCCCGTTTAATCCTACTCTCTGTTTCCTGTCTTTTAGCCAGTTTGCAATCCACGAAAGGACATCGCCACCTATCCCATGACTTTTTACTTTTCCTAGAAGCCTCTCATGAGGAACTTTGTCAAACGCCTTCTGAAAATCCAAGTATACTATATCTACCGGTTCACCTTTATCCACATGTTTATTAACTCCTTCAAAAAAGTGAAGCAGATTTGTGAGGCAAGACTTGCCCTGGGTAAAGCCATGCTGACTTTGTTCCATTAAACCATGTCTTTCTATATGTTCTGTGATTTTGATGTTTATAACACTTTCCACTATTTTTCCTGGCACTGAAGTCAGGCTAACCGGTCTGTAGTTTCCCGGATCGCCCCTGGAGCCCTTTTTAAATATTGGGGTTACATTTGCTATCCTCCAGTCTTCAGGTACGATGGATGATTTTAATGATAAGTTACAAATTTGTACTAATAGGTCTGAAATTTCATTTTTAGTTCCTTCAGAACTCTGGGGTGTATACCATCCGGTCCAGGTGATTTACTACTCTTCAGTTTGTCAATCAGGCCTACCACATCTTCTAGGTTCACCGTGATTTGATTCAGTCCATCTGAATCATTACCCATGAAAACCTTCTCCATTACAGGTACCTCCCCAACATCCTCTTCAGTAAACACCGAAGCAAAGAAATCATTTAATCTTTCCGCGATGGCCTTATCTTCTCTAAGTGCCCCTTTAACCCCTCGATCATCTAACGGTCCAACTGACTCCCTCACAGGCTTTCTGCTTCGGATATATTTAAAAAAGTTTTTACTGTGAGTTTTTGCCTCTACAGCCAACTTCTTTTCAAATTCTCTCTTAGCCTGTCTTATCAATGTCTTACATTTAACTTGCCAATGTTTATGCTTTATCCTATTTTCTTCTGTTGGATCCTTCTTCCATTTTTGAATGAAGATCTTTTGGCTAAAATAGCTTCTTTCACCTCCCCTTTTAACCATGCCGGTAATCGTTTTGCCTTCTTTCCAGGGATGCAGCTTGCATTTTCCACCAGAGGTGGCAGTAGAGAGGTGGTCCAAGACTGACTCGCTGAGCCTGGCAAGGTGAGACGTCCCTTCCTGACAGGACAGAGACAGAAGCTGTTTCTCCAGAGAGGCAAGCTGTGAATGAGACAAGCTGAGAGTTTAAGTTACTCACTAGATGGATGCTGTAGATTGTGAATCTTCTAGGTAGCGGGGGTGCAGGTACCAAGGAGCTCCTCCTTATATCACATAACTTAACTATCAACTCCCTTGCAAACACAACCTCTAACCCCAATTCATCCCAGTTCTCCCAAAATGCACGAAACCTGGGAGTCATTATAAATAATCAGCTTAACTTTAAAAAATTCATAAACACCACCACCAAAGAATGCTTCTACAAACTTCATGTACTTAAACTCAGACCCCTCCTCTACTTCAATGACTTCCGTACTATCTCCAGGCCCTCATCTTTTCAAAAACAGACTATTGTAACTCCCTCCTGCTAGGCCTCCCCAACTCATCCATCAAACCACTCCAAATGCTACAGAACGCTGCAGCCAGAATCCTCACCAACACACGCAAAATGGACCACATCACTCCCATCCTAAGAGACCTCCACTGGCTCCCCATCTCGTTCAGAATCATCTACAAAAGCCTCACTATCATTCACAAAACCCTGTACACCCAGGACCTCAACTGGATGAATGACTCTCTTCTTTCACTCCTCTAACAGACCTACCAGATCAGCCTACAATGGGACCATACACACACCTGCACCTAAACTCACACACCTCGGCGCCACAAAAGATCGGGCGCTGTCTATTGCAGGACCCACAATTTGGAACTCAATGCCTCCTATTTTGTGTCTCGAACCAAACTCACATATGTTCAAAAAACAGTTAAAGACCTGGCTCTTCCAACAGGCATTTAACTAACTACAAAATCACCCCCTTCAACTTCCCTCATTCCCCCTCCCCCCAATTAGCTTTTATCCATGTATACTGAATGCTCGCTTTACCTTATCACATGCCTCTGCTCTATGCTACTTAAAACATTGATATATGACTTGTATTTAGTTATCGACTGTTATATTCTTCCGTTTTATCTCTTTGTATTAATTTTATGGCAACCTATTTATGCCTCTATCCCTTTCTATTATGCATATTCCTTTTGCATCCCCCAGTTTGCTGCTCCCTGTTTTTTGTAACTGATTTCTTTGTTCTCCCTTGTTCCATGTAAACCGGCATGATGTCCCTGACGAATGTCGGTAAAGAAAAGCCTTAAATAATAAAAAATAGATGTCTCCAACTTCATGGAGAGGGCGGTCCTCTGTCAAAACTGTCAAGAGGAGGCCATTCCTTCACCTGCAGCTCAGATTACACACTAGGAATCACATGAACTAAGGGAGAAAACCAGTCATTTGTTTGTCAAAGCTACCAACTGAGCCAAAAAACCCATAATGTTCTGAAGTAATTTTCATTTTCAGTACCCCTGCAAACTAAAGGCCTATGGAGGGAGAATTGTTGTGATCTGTGGCCCACAGGTTGCTCCATGGACCACCATGCTTACTTTCAGCCTGGCCTGAGTTGCAGCAGGATGTTGCTAGCACATGCGATGAGATGCCACTGCCAAGTTCCTCCCAGCTGACCGCCAACCACTGATGAGGCTAGATGTTGCTGATGGTTCGTTCGTGGGGTGTCCACCCTAAGTGCATCTGCATGGCTCCTCTTAGGCTTTCAAGGGACCATGACAGGAAAAGCTGCACATCCCCTGAAGATGATGTGGAACCCTGAGGCCTATAAAAGGCCTCTCCTGACATTACTGCCGTAGCTTGAGGAGACAGAGTTCCCAGCTCGTCATACTATAGCCCTGAGTCTTTGTCTTTGGTTCCAGCAACTTCAGAGTTTTTCGTGTCTTCTGTCACAGCATTTTCACTTTTTCAGTTCTTGCGGTCAGTCATCAATTCTTCAGTGTTCCTTGCCTCCAAAATTGCTCCTAACATTCCTGACCTGCCTATCTATCCCATCTTGCCCTATGGAATCATACCTAGTAGTGATCATTGTCTGTTTCTCAGATCTGCCCGAATGCCACCTGCCACTGACAGCTTCTTGGACTTGCCTGAATGCCACCTGGCACTGACCATTACCTGCTTCTCAGACCTGCCTGATCACCACCTGCCACTGACCACTGCCTGCTTCTTGAATCTAAGAGCCTGCCAGCCCTGACACCCAGAGGCTCAACCTGAGGGGAACATGGGCTGGTAAAGACAAAGCTCCAGATGGGCCTCTACCTCATTTGATTCCACCTCCTGATGATGGGGACCTACAGGGATCCTCCCTGCAGGTTGTGCCAACTCCACCTAGGACCAAGGGTTCATGTCTCCAACATCTTGAAGTATCAATATCCCCTATGGGAGCAGATTGGTCTTTCTGGCAGATGGATGAAACTGGCTGAAAGAATGTGGTGCAACCCTGTCCGGCCACAAGTTGTCACTGTGTCTGTTATTAGAACACACTTTGTAAGCCGTCCTTCCCACCTGGAGAGTCTGGATTGGATGACTGAAGATTACTTTGCCCAGCCATTTAAATACACATTGAGGAAGCAGAGAGTAAAGATGTATTTTTTCACACACTGGTAAGGCCTCCAAGCTGCAACCTAAGGAGTTTTCTATTAGAAGAGACACTTTATAGTGCACTCCCCTCCAGAGGCCCCTTCTCATTATAAGTTACAGAGTGATAGACTTATAAGCCTGATACCCTTTAGGGGCAAAAGGGCTCTCACCAAGGGGCCAAAGACCTGTCAGCCTACTCTAAACCCTAGGTGGGCAAGCACCAGTGGATGGATCCTGCTGCAAGAGACAGTGAAGGTAGAGGATGCATCCAGTTTAATATTTAAAGTATTTTTTTTTTTACTTAAGAAGAGTGGGGAGGTTTTTTGATCCTCCTTCCCCCACTGGGATTGAAAGCTGAGATCTAGCTTGATCCCACTGACACTTTCCCTAGAAGAGTCCCCCAGAAATATCAGTAAATACAGGATAAAAGAACAACCATGGAAGGAAGAACAAGATCAGGAGACCCCAGTTGGATCTCCACCCACCAAGGGACCAGGACAGGCTAGGTGTCGGAGGAGAAGATGACCAAAGATAGGATTTTTGCAATAAAACTGGGGACCCCTCCACTAGGATTCCCTCACAGCTGCTGGGTACGCTGCCTACATTAAAAATCACCATGGGCTCTACCCAGAGATCTTGTAAAAGGACACCTACCTACCCAGAATTATACCTGTACCATCATCCTGATGTAAATCACACTTCTGGATAATGGACTTTAATTTAGTAAACTTTATTAACACCAAGATCCCTGACTAGTTGTCACCCACATGCCCTCTCTTCCATGCGACTCGTATCCTTAACAAACGGACCCAAGTCTTTTTTGGATGAAGAGGCCGCAACTTTATTTTTAACATGAAGATCATAACTTCACTAAAATAGTCAGCACGAGTCTGTATCCCATTAGACACTCACCATGTCACCGGTGACACCCGCCGTGTCTTCTAACAAGGCAGCTCCTTTAACCCGGCCCCCCTGCCATGACCTTCGAGCAAGGGGCGCCCACCCAAAGCCTATTAATTCAGCCTGGTGGCTTGTACTCACCACCACCAGCATGAGGTAGTGCAACTTGCCTCATGCCCCCCCAAAGCTGCAGCCTCTTCACTTCAGAAAGTCGTCTTATAGTTTCCTGTAATGCATTGTTGAAAAGATCATACCTAATATCTGAAAGATGAATCCGATCTTGTCTATATAGTCCTTCATAGAGATCATCTGCCCAACCATGTAGATTGTGGCACCCCCTTAACCTCTGGGTCCCATCACCACACCAGTCGGTTCACCTTCCTTCACCCTCTTTTTCATAACTTGCTGTCTCACCATTTCAGCTGATGTATGATATCTGACCACATGAAACATGTCCTCAGGAACCATGAAACCAATTCCCTCAAGTCATTCTTCATGCGTCATATCTGTTGGACACATGATGATTTCCCCAGATCGTTGCCTCCTAGGTGAATGATGATGATAGTCTCCACCAGCATGTCCTTCTTGAGTTACAAAATGGGGAGCAACTGATCCCACGTCCTTCCTCATTCCCCCATCCAAATTATACTAACATTTCGCACCGCGAAGCCTAAATAAGACCCATATGAATGACTTCCAGCCCTCTTTGATGCCCAATGAACAAAGAGTGTCCGAAGATCCAGACATACCTTTACTGTTGCAATAATTCTGCAAAAGAGGCCAAAGAAAGGTTATACAATCATATTTGTCCTGTCCTGATATGTGTAAACCACGTCTGACTTCCACCTCCCTATTTTTTGAATGGTTTCATATTCAAACCTGCCTGTGAGGTGCTATTGGCTGCTCCAATTCTGAATGAATGTGTCCCAAAGTCTTTAGGATTGCAGCTGATTTCTGATAAGGTTAGATTCAATACTGCTGTGAAATGGTATCTGGTGAGTGGGAAATGGTCTGCATGGATCAATAAGAATTCTCCCCCTTCCAGTCGTATTCCTAAGAAATTTGACACATTCTGTACTGGGCAGGTCATTAATGTTGCTGTCCTGTTAAGACTATTTCATTTCTCTCCCTGCCTGGTCTGTTTTTGACCTCTGTATCAATATCTGCATTGACTAATCAGAAACGTTCACATTCTGCATTAGTATATCCTTGCTGCCCCTGTCTCTTCTGAACGCAGCTGCCAGCTCACTAATGAGCAACATGTCGAAGAAGGCCAGCGATAACGCAGCCCTAAACAATTTTGTCTCAAAGTCTGAATGACATACGGCTGGCAACCCTAGCCACAGCCAAATAAACTGATCGTGTGTCATAGGTAGTCTCAAGTCCATTGCTGTCCCTGCCTTTCTGGCCCATCCAGCAAGCATCTTTTTTTATCTAGAAACATAGAAACATAGAAATGACGGCAGAAGAAGACCAAATGGTCCATCCAGTCTGCCCAGCAAGCTTGGCACTTTTTTTTTCCTCACACTTATCTGTTTCTCTTGGCTCTTAGTAACCTTTTGGTTCTATTTCCCTTCCACCCCCACCATTAATGCAGAGAGCAGTGATGGAGCTGCATCCAAGTGAAATATCTAGCTTGATTAGTTAGGGGTAGTAACCGCCGCAATAAGCAAGCTACACCCATGCTTATT
This sequence comes from Rhinatrema bivittatum, assembly GCF_901001135.1. Lineage (NCBI taxonomy): Eukaryota > Metazoa > Chordata > Amphibia > Gymnophiona > Rhinatrematidae > Rhinatrema > Rhinatrema bivittatum. The sequence goes on from NC_042615.1 coordinate 829,171,417, forward strand.
TGTTTACCCAAACTATGTTAATCAGCCCTTATTGGTTGTTTTTCTTCTCCCCAGCCGTTGAAGCAGAGAGCTATGCTGGATATGCGTGTAGTATCAGTTTTTCTTCTTCCCTGCCGTTGAAGCAGAGAGCTGTGCTGGATATGCATGTAGTATCAGTTTTTCTTCTCCCCTGCCGTTGAAGCAGAGAGCTGTGCTGGATATGCGTGTAGTATCAGTGTTTCTTCTCCCCTGCCATTGAAGCAGAGAGCTATGCTGGATATGTGTGAAGTATCAGTTTTTCTTCTCCCCTGCCGTTGAAGCAGAGAGCTGTGCTGGATATGCATTGAAAGTGAAGTATCAGGCTTATTTGGTTTGGGGTAGTAACCGCCATAACAAGCAAGCTACTCCCTGCTTTTTTGTGAATGCAAATCCTTTTTTCCACATTTCCTCTTGCCATTGAAGCTTAGAGCAATGTTGGAGTCACATTAACCGTGTGTATGTTTATTGAATAAGGGTATTATCTCCAGGTAGTAGCCGTCATTCCCGTGAGCCATCCACTCTTCATTCATGTCCTCTAGACTTTATGGATCCACAGTGTTTATCCCACGCCCCTTTGAAGTCCTTCACAGTTCTGGTCTTCACCACTTCCTCCGGAAGGGCATTCCAGGCATCCACCATCCTCTCCATGAAGAAATACTTCCTGACATTGGTTCTGAGTCTTCCTCCCTGGAGCTTCAAATCGTGACCTCTGGTTCTGTTGATTTTTTTCCGACGGAAAAGGTTTGTCATTGTCTTTGGATCATTAAAACCTTTCAAGTATCTGAAAGTCTGTATCATATCACCCCTGCTCCTCCTTTCCTCCAGGGTGTACATATTTAGATTCTTCAATCTCTCCTCATAAGTCGCCCTTCTCTGGACCCCCTCCATCTTGTCTCTGTCTCTTTGGAGATAAGGCCTCCAGAACTGAACACAGTACGCCAGGTGAGGCCTCACCAAGGCCTGTACAAGGGGATAATCATTTCCCTTTTCTTACTCGATATTACTCTCTCTCTATGCAGCCCAGAATTCTTCTAGCTTTAGCTATCGCCTTGTCACATTGTTTTGCCGACTTCAGATCATTAGACACCGTCACCCCAAGGTCTCTCTCCTGCTCCGTGCACATCAGCCTTTCTCCCCCCATCGAATACAGTTCATTTGGATTTCCACTCCCCATATGCATGAGTCTGCATTTCTTGGCATTGAATCTCAGCTGCCATATCTTCGACCACTCTTCCAGCTTTCTTAAATCCCGTCTCATTCTCTCCACTCCTTCCGGCGTGTCCACCCTGTTGCAGATCTTAGTGTCATCCGCAAAAAGACAAACCTTACCTTCTATCCCATCCGCAATGTCGCTCACAAAGATATTGAACAGGACCGGTCCCAACACTGATCCTTGCGGTACACCACTTAAAACCGCTCTTTCTTCAGAGAGAGTTCCATTTACCATCACACATTGTCTTCTGTCCGTCAACCAGTTTGCAATCCAGCCACCACCTCAGCACTCACTCCTATGCTTCTCATTTTATTCACCAGTCTCCTATGCGGGACTGTATCAAAAGCTTTGCTGAAATCCAAGTAGATGACATCGAGCGCTCTTCCTCGATCCAATTCCTTGGTTACCCAGTCAAAAAAGTCAATCAGATTTGTCTGACAGGATCTTTCCCTGGTGAATCCATGCTGCCTCTGGTCCAGCAATTCTCCCGACTGTAGATAGTTCACTATTCTCTCTTTCAACAGTGACTCTATTACTTTTCCCACCACCAAAGTGAGGCTAACCGGTCTGTAGTTACCAGCCTCTTCTCTGTTCCCACTCTTGTGAAACGGGACCACCACCGCTCTTCTCCAATCACTTGGCACCACTCCAGTTTCTAAGGATCTATTGAAAGGTCACACAGCGGATCTGCCAGCACATCTCTGAGCTCCCGCAGTATCCTGGGATGAACCTCATCAGGCCCCATGGCTTTGTCCACTTTCAGTTTCCCCAGCTCTTCCCATACATTCTCTACTGTAAATGGAGTTACATCTACTCCACTCCCCTCCAGTTTCTTGTTAACTAGCGATGGTCCTTCTCCAGGGTCCTCTTTAGTGAACACAGAAGTATTCGTTTAATATTTCTGCCATTTCTTCGTCTCTCTCCACACATTGATCCTTTCCACCTTTCAATTTCACTATACCACTTTGAACTTTTCTCTTTTCACTGATGTATCTGAAAAATGTTTTGTCACCTCTCTTTACTTCCTTGGCAATCCTCTCTTCCATTTGACTTTTTTGTTGGGTGGCCCCACCCCCTGCACCTTAGCGAAGAATGTAAATCCTGCCAGCTGATTAGTTATGGTTCCCCTCGATTTCCTATTTATTTTTTATTTTATTTATTTATTTATTTATATGTTTTTATATACCGTTGTTTGGAGCTGGCCTTCACAATGGTTTACAGGTGAAACAGTACATATATAGAAACATAGAAATGATGGCAGAAGAAGACCAAATAGTCCATCCAGTCTGCCCAGTAAGCTTTCACACTTATTTTTTTCATACTTATCTGTTACTCTTGTCCCTTATAAGTAACTTTTTCGTTCTATTTCCCTTCCACCTCCGCCATCGATGTAGATAGCAGTGCTGGAGCTTCATCTAAGTGAAGTATCTAGCTAATTGGTTAGGGGTAGTAACCGCCGTAATAAGCAAGCTACTCCCACGCTTGTTTACCCAGCCTGTGCAATTCAGTCCTTGTTGGTTGTCTGAATATAAATCCTCTTTTCTTCATTCCCCTTGCCGTTGAAGCAGTGAGCTGCGCTGGATATGTATTCCAAGTGAAGTATCAGGCTTGATTCGGGGTAGTAACCACTGAAACAAGCAAGCTACACCCATGCTTATTTGTTTACCCAGATTATGTAATTCAGTCCTTGTTGGTTGTTGTCTAAATATAAATAATCTTTTCTTCATTCCCCCTGCTGTTGAAGCAGAGAGCTATGCTGGATATGCATTGAAAGTGAGTATCAGGCTTATTTGGTTTGGGGTAGTAACCGCCGTGACAAGCAAGCTACTCCCCTGCTTTTTTGTGGCTGCAAGTCCTTTTTTCCACATTTCCTCTTGCCGTTGAAGCATAGAGCAATGATGGAGTCGCATTAACAGAGTGTATGTTTATTGAATAAGGATATTAATCTCCAGGTAGTAGCCGTCATTCCTGCTAGCCACCCCCATGAATCTTCTCTTCATTCACATCCTCTAGACTTTATGGATCCACAGTGTTTATCCCATGCCCCTTTGAAATCCTTCACAGTTCTGGTCTTCACCACTTCCTCCGGAAGGGCGTTCCAGGCATCCACCACCCTCTCCATGAAGAAATACTTCCTGACGTATAACATTTAACATGTGCATTGAACGAACATTTATTTATTTATTTATTTATTTATTTAATATTTCTATACCGGACTTCACGAATAGAATTCACATCAGGCCGGTTTACATGGAACTTAGGGGATAAACAAGTGTAACCAAACAAGAAGGCTGAAATAAGCAAAGTTACATAAAACAAGGGCATTGAACTTGGGGGCTAAAGTAGCCAGGAAGAAAGGTAGAGAGAAATTAGCAACAAATAAATAATATACAACGGGTTATGAGACTAGTGATTATCTCATTTCTTAGGCTGAGTCCGAATTGTCGTTTTGACTAGGGGAAGGCTTGGAGGAAAAGCCAAGTCTTCAGTTGTCTTCGAAAGGTGTGAAGGCAAGGTTCCAGTCTTAGGTCAGTCGGAAGTCTGTTCCAGAGGACCGGGCCTGCTGTGGAGAAGGAACGTTCTTTGGTGGTTTTTAGACGGGTGTATTTTGAAGGTGGGACTTGAAGGGTTCCTTTATTAGCTTCTCTAATGGGTCTTTCGGACGAGTGTTGTTTGAGAGGGTTCTGAAGGTCTAGTGTGAGCTGTTGGTGGATAGATTTGTGGATTATGGTGAGAGCTTTATATAGAATTCTATATTTTATTGGCAGCCAATGTAGGTTTCGAAGGATGGGGGTAATGTGAGCACGGCAGTTGGTATTGGTTAGGATTCTGGCTGCTGCGTTCTGGAGCATTTGTATAGGTTTTGTGGCTGAAATGGGGAGCCCCAGGAGTAATGCATTGCAGTAGTCTGTTTTCGAAAATAACGTAGATTGAAGGATGGTTCTAAAGTCCTGAAAGTGGAAAAGGGGTTTGATTCTTTTTAAAACTTGAAGCTTATAGAAACAGTCCTTGGTGATATTATTAATTGATTTCTTTAGATTCAGATGATTGTCTAGTATAATTCCTAAATCTCTAGTTTGAGAGATCTGTGGGTCCAGAGCTGTAATGTCGGTGTTGGTCGAGTGTTCAGGGGAGATAAGAAGGATTTCCGTCTTGGATGCATTTAGAACCAGGTTCAGGCTAGAGAGGAGGCTTTTTATGGACTTCAGGCAATTTTCCCAGTAATCAAGCGTTTTTGGCAGAGAATATTTTATGGGGATCAATATCTGCACATCATCTGCATAGAGGTAATGTGTTAGTTTTAGGTTTGTGAGCAGATGGCAGAGGGGCAGTAAGTAGATATTGAAGAGGGTCGGGGATAGAGAAGAGCCTTGTGGGACGCCTAGCATTGCTTTATAAGTTGGTGATTCTCTGTTGTTGACTCTAACCTTGTAGCTTCTATTTTTGAACATAAACTTGATTACAATTTGTGATCTATCTAGTGGGTTACATTTATGAGGTAGAGGGAGATTACAAAGGGTTGAAGTGGTAAGATCAATAACAGGTAACAGTTAGAATAATGTTTTATGGTGTTCTATATACAGTGTAGTTTGATGTATTCAGTGGGTTGCGCGTGAGTGGGGTGATAACTGTTTCATTGCAAAAAAATCAGAAGAACCAGGGGACACGATTTAAAACTACAGGGAGGAAGACTCAGAACCAATGTCAGGAAGTATTTCTTCACGGAGAATACCTTTATTCAATAAACATACACACGGTTAATGAGACTCCAACATTGCTCTATGCTTCAACGGCAAGAGGAAATGTGGAAAACAGGATTTGCATTCACAAAAAAACAGGGAGTAGCTGGCTCGTTACGGCAGTTACTTCCCCAAACCAAACAAGCCTGATACTCACTTTCAATGCATATCCAGCATAGCTCTCTGCTTCATCAGCAGGGGGAATGAAGAAAAGATTATTTATATTCAGACAACCAGCAAGGACTGAATTGCACTGGCTGGATAGGCAAATAAGCGTGGGAGTAGCTTGCTTATTGTGGCTGTTACTACCCCTTAACCAATTAAGCTAGATATTTCACTTGATGCAGGTCCAGCACTACTTTCTACATCAATGGCGGGGTGGAAGTAAAACAGAACCAAAAATTTACTAAGGGCCAAGAGTAACAGATAAGAATGAGAAAAAATAAGTGTGAAAGCTTGCTGGGCAGACTAGATGGGCCGTTTGGTCTTCCTCTGCCGTCATTTCTATATTTCTATATATGTTATCTTATCCAAATCCCTCTCTGTAGGCATGTTGAAATAGCCAAGTTTTGAGGAGTTTTCTGAAAACTTTTGTATCACTCTGGAGTCTTATGTTTTCAGGGAGTTTATTCCAGAGGGTCATGCCTGCCATCGAGAATGCTCTTTCACATACTGTAGTGAGTTTGGCTGTGGTAACTGTGGGAATTTCCAGTAATGCTTTATTTGCCGATCTCGTGTTTCGTCGTGGTATGTGTGTGTGTATTACGCTGTTTAGCCATTTGACTTCCTTCCCATATATAGCTTTGTGTAGCATGGATAGTGATTTGAATTCAATCCATTTGTCAGTGGGGAGCCAGTGCAGTGATTTTAAGACAGGTGTGATGTGGTCTGTTCTTTTGTTACCAGCAAGGACTCTAGCTGCCACATTTTGTAATATTTGGAGTGGTCGTGTAGTTGCTTTGGATAGGCCTACCATCAGTTGCAGTAGTACAGGCTTGTCAGGATTAGGGATTGTAGGATGGTTCTGAAGTTGTTATGATTTAGCAGTGGTTTTAGTTGTTTTAGTATTAGTAGTTTGTAGAAGCCTTCTTTGATATTTGCAGATATGTGTTTTTTGAGGTTTAGTTCTGAGTCTATCCAGATTCCAAGGTCTTTCACTTTGTCACTGGGTTTGATGCTGTTGTTTTCAATTTGAATGGTGTTTATGTTAGTTATGGTAGTTTTTCTTAGGAGGAGTATGCATTCTGTTTTGTTCATGTTGAGGCAGAGTTTCAATTGGTTTAGGAGATTTTTTTATGTTAAGGTATGAGGCTGCGAGGTTGAATATGTTCTTGATTGTGTCTGTTACTGGTAAGATAAGTTGTATGTCGTTGGCATATATAAAGTGAGTGATACAGAGACTAGTTAGGAGTTGGCATAGTGGGAGAAGAAATATGTTAAATAGTGTTGATGAAAGTGCTGATCCTTGTGGCACTCCGGTTTCTAGTGGTGTTGATTTGGCATTATTGATTTTAACTTGGAATGAACTGTTTTGAAGAAAGGATCTGAACCAGTTTAGAGTTGTCTTGGCTAGGCCAATTTCTGCAAGTCTGTGTATTAGGCATTTATGGTGTACTGTGTCAAAGGCCGCCGATAGGTCAAGTAGTATGAGTAAGTAGCTCTTGCCATTTTCGAAGCCTCTTATGACTGTATTGGCAAGGTTAAGCAATAAAGCCGTGTTGAGCTGGGTAAAGTATATTATTCAGTTCAAGATGTTCATTGAGTTGTTTTAGTACTGCTTTTTTGGTTAGTTGGGCGATGAGGGATAAATTAGATACAGGCCGGTAGTTATTCGGATCTGTTGGATCTAAGTTCTTTTTTTTTAAGTATGGGTTTTATTATAACGCTTTTCAGGCTGTTTGGCAGAGCTCCTTCTTCTTCTTGTGATTTGTTTATGATGTTGGTGATTGCTGGTGTGATGGTATGGGAAATTTCTTTAAGGGTGTGTATTGGTATTTTATCTAGGTCGTGGTTTGCGGGGTTTAGGGATTTAATCAGTCTTTCTGTTTCTGTGGTTGATACATATTCGAAGGAGGTCCATGGGGTTAAGTCTTTCCTGTCTAGGGTTGTGTTTAGAGGAGGGTTTTTGTTCATGGTGTCTGTTATTTTCTGGAGTTTGTTTTTGAAGAATTTGCCTAAGTCTTGGCATAGATTCTTATTTGTGTGGGTGGTTGTAGGGTTCGCATCTGCGATGAGGTTACTCACAATGTTGAAGAGGGTCTTCGGGTTGAGAGTGAAGTTTTGTATTTTTTTGCTGTAATATTTTCTTTTGGTTGTGTTAATCAGGTTTTTGTAGTAGGCTAAGTATTTGCGGTAGTTTAAGTTTAGGGTGGATTTATTCTTGCACCAGTCCTTTTCTTTTTTTTTCTAAGGGTTGTTTTGGTTTTTCTAAGTTGTTTGTTGTACCATGGGTTGGCGGTTTTTATTTTTGATTTGTTAATTTTAGTTCTTTCGGGGTTGATAGTGTTGGCAATAAGTTCTGTGATTTGTAGCCAGGAATGGGTTACGCTATTAATATTGTCAAGGTTGATGTTTATTAATTGTTGTGTGTGTTCCTGTTGTAGCAGTTACATAAGAACATAAGAAACATAAGAACATAAGAAAATGCCATACTGGGTCAGACCAAGGGTCCATCAAGCCCAGCATCCTGTTTCCAACAGTGGCCAATCCAGGCCATAAGAACCTGGCAAGTACCCAAAAACTAAGTCCATTCCATGTAACCATTGCTAATGGCAGTGGCTATTCTCTAAGTGAACTTAATAGCAGGTAACGGACTTCTCCTCCAAGAACTTATCCAATCCTTTTTTAAACACAGCTATACTAACTGCACTAACCACATTCGCTGGAAACAAATTCCAGAGTTTAATTGTGCGTTGAGTAAAAAAGAACTTTCTCCGATTAGTTTTAAATGTGCCCCATGCTAACTTCATGGAGTGCCCCCTAGTCTTTCTACTATCCGAAAGAGTAAATAACCGATTCACATCTACCCGTTCTAGACCTCTCATGATTTTAAACACCTCTATCATATCCCCCCTCAGTCGTCTCTTCTCCAAGCTGAAAAGTCCCAACCTTTTTAGTCTTTCTTCATAGGGGAGTTGTTCCATTCCCCTTATCATTTTGGTAGCCCTTCTCTGTACCTTCTCCATCGCAATTATATCTTTTTTGAGATGCGGCGACCAGAATTGTACACAGTATTCAAGGTGCGGTCTCACCATGGAGCGATACAGAGGCATTATGACATTTTCCGTTTTATTCACCATTCCTTTTCTAATAATTCCCAACATTCTGTTTGCTTTTTTGACTGCCGCAGCACACTGCACCGACGATTTCAGTGTGTTATCCACTATGACACCTAGATCTCTTTCTTGGGTTGTAGCACCTAATATGGAACCCAACATTGTGTAATTATAGCACGGGTTATTTTTCCCTATATGCATCACCTTGCACTTATCCACATTAAATTTCATCTGCCATTTGGATGCCCAATTTTCCAGTCTCACAAGGTCTTCCTGCAATTTATCACAATCTGCTTGTGTTTTAACTACTCTGAACAATTTTGTGTCATCTGCAAATTTGATGATCTCACTCGTCGTATTGCTTTCCAAATCATTTATAAATTTATTGAACAGTAAGGGTCCCAATACAGATCCCTGAGGCACTCCACTGTCCACTCCCTTCCACTGAGAAAATTGCCCATTTAATCCTACTCTCTGTTTCCTGTCTTTTAGCCAGTTTGCAATCCACAAAAGGACATCGCCACCTATCCCATGACTTTTTACTTTTCCTAGAAGCCTCTCATGAGGAACTTTGTCAAACGCCTTCTGAAAATCCAAGTACACTATATCTACCGGTTCACCCTTATCCACATGTTTATTAACTCCTTCAAAAAAGTGAAGCAGATTTGTGAGGCAAGACTTGTCCTGGGTAAAGCCATGCTGACTTTGTTCCATTAAACCATGTCTTTCTATATGTTCTGTGATTTTGATGTTTAGAACACTTTCCATTATTTTTCCTGGCACTGAAGTCAGGCTAACCGGACTGTAGTTTCCCGGATCGCCCCTTGAGCCCTTTTTAAATATTGGGGTTACATTTGCTATCCTCCAGTCTTCAGGTACAATTAATGATTTTAATGATAAGTTGCAAATTTTTACTAATAGGTCTGAAATTTCATTTTTTAGTTCCTTCAGAACTCTGGGGTGTATACCATCTGGTCCAGGTGATTTACTACTCTTCAGTTTGTCAATCAGGCCTACCACATCTTCTAGGTTCACCGTGATTTGATTCAGTCCATCTGAATCATTACCCATGAAAACCTTCTCCATTACGGGTACCTCCCCAACATCCTCTTCAGTAAACACCGAAGCAAAGAAATCATTTAATCTTTCCGCGATGGCCTTATCTTCTCTAAGTGCCCCTTTAACCCCTCGATCATCTAACGGTCCAACTGACTCCCTCACAGGCTTTCTGCTTCGGATATATTTAAAAAAGTTTTTACTGTGAGTTTTTGCCTCTACAGCTAACTTCTTTTCAAATTCTCTCTTAGCCTGTCTTATCAATGTCTTACATTTAGCTTGCCAGTGTTTATGCTTTATCCTATTTTCTTCTGTAGGATCCTTCTTCCAATTTTTGAATGAAGATCTTTTGGCTAAAATAGCTTCTTTCACCTCCCCTTTTAACCATGCCGGTAATTGTTTTGCCTTCTTTCCACCTTTCTTAATGTGTGGAATACATCTGGACTGTGCTTCTAGAATGGTATTTTTTAACAATGACCACGCCTCTTGGACATTTTTTACTTTTGTAGCTGCTCCTTTTAGTTTTTTTCTAACAATTTTTCTCATTTTATCAAAGTTTCCCTTTTGAAAGTTTAGCACGAGAGCCTTGGATTTGCACACTGTTCCTTTTCCAGTCATTAAATCAAATTTGATCATATTATGATCACTATTGCCAAGCGGCCCTACCACCGTTACCTCTCTCACCAAGTCCTGTGCTCCACTGAGAATTAGATCTAAAATTGCTCCCTCTCTCGTCGGTTCCTGAACCAATTGCTCCATAAAGCTATCATTTATTCCATCCAGGAACGTTATCTCTCTAGCGTGACCCGATGATACATTTACCCAGTCTATATTGGGATAATTGAAGTCTCCCATTATTACTGCTCTACCAATTTGGTTAGCTTCCCTAATTTCTCTTAGCATTTCACTGTCCATCTCACCATCTTGACCAGGTGGACGGTAGTATACCCCTATCACTGTAGTCTTCCCTGACACACAAGGGATTTCTACCCATAAAGACTCAATTTTGTATTTAGTCTCATGCAGGATGTTTATCCTGTTGGACTCTATGCCATCCCGGACATAAAGCGCCACACCTCCTCCCGAGTGCTCCTCTCTGTCATTGCGATATAATTTGTACCCCGGTATAGCACTGTCCCATTGGTTATCCTCTTTCCACCATGTCTCTGAGATGCCAATTAAGTCTATGTCATCATTTACTGCTATACATTCTAATTCTCGCATCTTACTTCTTAGACTTCTGGCATTAGCATACAAACATTTCAAAGTTTGTTTTTTGTTTGTATTTTTATTCTGCTTTTTAATTGATAGGGATAAGTTAGAATTTTTTAGCTCAGGTGAGTTTTTAGTTACAGGCACTTGGACTACTTTTCTAATTATTGGAACCTCACTGTCGGGATGCCCTAATTCTAATGTATCATTAGTATCCTTTAAAGATACCTCTCTCCGAACCATGCGCTGCTGAGCGACTGTCGGCTTTCCCCTTTGTTCTAGTTTAAAAGCTGCTCTATCTCCTTTTTAAAGGTTAGCGCCAGCAGTCTGGTTCCACCCTGGTTAAGGTGGAGCCCATCCCTTCGGAAGAGACTCCCCCTTCCCCAAAAGGTTCCCCAGTTCCTAACAAAACTGAATCCCTCTTCCTTGCACCATCGTCTCATCCACGCATTGAGACTCCGGAGCTCTGCCTGCCTCTGGTGACCTGCGCGTGGAACAGGGAGCATTTCAGAGAATGCTACCTTGGAGGTTCTGGATCTAATCTTTCTACCTAAGAGCCTAAATTTGGCTTCCAGAACCTCCCTCCCACATTTTCCTATGTCGTTGGTGCCCACGTGTACCACGACAGCCGGCTCCTCCCCAGCACTGTCTAAAATCCTATCTAGGTGACGCGTGAGGTCCGCCACCTTCGCACCAGGTAGGCATGTTACCAGGCGATCCTCACGCCCACCCGCCACCCCGCTATCTACATTCCTAATAATCGAATCACAAACTATGACGGCCGACCTAACCCTTCCCTCCTGGGCAGTAGGCCTTGGGGAGATATCCTCAGTGCGAAAGGACAATGCATCACCTAGAGAGCAGGTCCTTGCTACAGGATCCTTTCCTGCTACACCTGGTTGGTGCTCTCCCATTATGAGACCTTCTTCCTCCAAGGCAGCACCAGGGCTGCCAGTCTGAAGTTGGGACTTGACTACTATGTCCCTGAAGGTCTCATCTATATACCTCTCTGTCTCCCTCAGCTCCTCCAGGTCTGCCACTCTAGCCTCCAGAGATCGGACTCGTTCTCTGAGAGCCAGGAGCTCTTTGCATCGCATGCACATGTACAACTTCTCACCGGTGGGTAAAAAATCATACATGTGACACTCGATGCAAAAGACTGGGAAGCCCCCCTCTTGCTGCTGGACTGCTGCCTTCATCTCAATTTTGATCAGTTCCTAGTTAAGTTTTAGTTTGCTATGGGAGTAGGAATGTGTCTGTTCCTTTAAATGTTTTTGTGAATTCACTATATGTCTGGTAGTGGCCTACTGGGGTCTGATCGAATTCTCAAAGTTTTTGTTGATGTTTTTTTTTTTTTGTGCAAGTGGCACCTGCCTATAAATTAAGGGATGAGGAAAAGGTGGTCTGAAGTTGAAGCCGGCTTTGTTAGTGTCTGTTGATTTGCTTTTTGTGTGTAGAGCTGTCTGCTCTTGTAATATGTAGTGGTCAGACCATGGAATTGGGGAGCAGGATACAGAACAGTTTTGGAATTTTTCGTTCGTGAAGATTTAAGTCTAGGGTGTGGCCTGCTTTGTGGGTTAGGTATTTAACATTTTGTGAGAAATTAAGGGCGGAAAGAGCATTGAGGAGTGTTTGGGATGTGTGTGATAGAGGTGTGATTGAAGTCTCCTAGGATTATTATGGGTTTTTTATGGTTGAGGTTGGATGTGAAGAATTCTATCAGAGGTGATATGTTTCAATCCAGAAGGCCAGGAGGGCAGTAAACTAGGCAGATCTGAAATTCAGGGGATTCAAATAGAGCTACTTCATATTGGGGTGGGAGAGTGTGAGGTATTAGTTTCATTCCAAATTATCTTTGGCCCAAAGCTCCTCGGACCGCGGTCCCTCTACCCATCCCCGCTCTTTCAGAAATTTTGACGTGTTCTCATATGCCCTGTAGTACTCGCTACAGATAGGGATTCTCGCTACAAATAGGGATGTTGGTTTACAAACTACACTTGCCTGAGTTTTCATTTTGGTTTAACGCTTTGTTATGGACATATAACCCTGTCCGAACCTTGAGATCCTCCCAACTTAACATGTTAGCCATTCCCTCAGTCCGTCAAGCTCGTCTACTTTGTACCAGGGAAACATCTTTTTCTATAGTTGCACCCACCATAAGGAATCTTTTCCCAGTTGACCTGAAATCTCTTGATGACATTAAAAAATTCAAAACAGCTTTGAAGGAACATCTGCTTTGTATTGCATTTAATGGTAAATAAACAGTATGAATATCATTATTCTGTCTTTACTGTAAAAATGATGTACTAACATTGTGATTTTAATGGTAAAATTGCAGAGTTGTTTAAATATTACATGCGCTAATAATATTTGGTATTATTGTTTTGGTTTCTGTGAAACTAATATTTTTTGCTTTTATTGTATGTCTTTTGTTTTAATATGTATGTATTTTTGTATATCGCCTAGGCCTTTTTAAGTGTTAGGCGATCAATAAATTTTAATAAAATAAATAAATAAAAATACAGATCACTGGAGGAAGTCTCTCGTGGTGTCATCCCAATTTTCCACAGGTGCTCCGGCACTGGTATGCCTTCCTTGTCTGCTCCTGGTACCTGTTTTCGAAACAAATCCTATTTAGCTCTTGACAAGGCATTAGAAATCCCATTATGTATCCCCGGGACATGCCACGACCGTATTATGTTTAGTTGCAAGCTATTTAGTACCACCTCCCTTAGTAACTCAGCTACCTTATGGCACTTGGCGGACTGTCTATTAAATACTTAGATTACTTCCATTTTATCGCACCAGAATAATATGTGCTTATTTTTTAGCTTTGTGCCCCATATGGCCAGCACAACCCGAATGGGGAATAATTCCAAGAAGGTGACGTTGTGTGTCAAACCTTCTTCCACCCATGCTGTCGGCCATTGTTCTGCAGCCCAGGTGCCCTGCCAGATCACACCAAAACCCCAACCTCCTGATGCATCTGAATATATGCCTAGGTTGAGAATGGAGATGGATGGATCTTGCCATAACGATATGCCATTGTATGTACTCAAAAAGGCTAGCCATAAAGCCAGATCCTCTTTTATTGACTTATTAATCCTAATACAGTGGTTCGGGCGGTCAGTGCCCTTGGTGCTTGCAGTTAATCACCTCAAGAAGGCCCTTCCCATGGGTTTCACTCTGCACGCAAAGTTTAGCATACCAATAAGGGATTGTACTTTGGCCAATGTCATCTTTTTGGATGATATTGCCTGCTTCAACTTCTCCTGCATCTCCTGTAGTTTATCTTGAGGAAGTTTGGATATCATCCGGGTGGAATTGAGTTTAATGCCTTCGTGGGGCCTTCAGTTTTCTCATGTGCTATCCAAATTGCATGGCTATGCTGTGGGAAGCACTTAGCCTGTATTTGTCTTGGTCCCACAAAGAGAAAATCATCTAAATAGTGAATTATATTGTTCAAGCCAACCTGCTGGGCTGTGGCCCAATGAAGGAAGGAACTGAACATTTTGAAGTATGCGTACGAGACTGAACACCCCATAGGCATACACTTGTCGAAGTAATATTCTCCTCTGAAACAGAATCCCAATAGCGGGAAACTGCATGGATGTACTGGGAGAAGGTGAAATGCTGATTCAATGTCTTACTTGGCCATCAACACTCCCTTCCCGCAGTTGTGTATTATGTCGATAGCATTGTCAAACGATGCGTACTGTACCGAGCATCTGGCCAGTGGTATGTGGTTAGTCACAGAGGCTCCACATGGGTAAGATAAATTTTGAATCAACCGATATCTTCCTATCTCTTTCTAGGGTATAATGGCCAATGGGGAGATCATCATTTTTTTAAAAGGAGGGGACACAAATGGCCATCCCATCCCAAATGGCCTACCCATCGTGAGCTCAGCTTCTATTTTTTGCTGTACCAGGTCCACGTGCCTTGCCGCTGTAGGGGTTTTCTTCATATGCGTTCCTTCCATGACGCCTTGGCAAGGTATAATGAATCCATGTTGAGAACCTTGAATCAAGCTATTGGCTTGCTTCCTTCTTGGATATCAATCTGTCCAGCTCTTCATTGCTTCCAAATTAATTGGGGATGGTGCTTTTTTGAATCCGCTGTATTTATTAGGATTCGGGATTACTCTCTGTAGTGGTCTTCTTCGAGCACTTTACCGCTGGGTGTGGCGCCAAGCATATAGAGCACAGATGCTTTAAGTTACAATCCTGAAATGCATAAGAGGATTTGTTATATCTCTAATATGTTCCTGCATTGTGCGTACTATTGCTCATCTGTCCGATGTGCTGTCTTGTGGGGTGATGGGTGAGCACTGTTACCTGCATTGGGGGCTTTGTTCTTCATGTGTCTGAGCCACAAGTTGACATCCTGTGTGCCCCAAGACATGTAGCGATTCTCTTCCATCTTGTCCCTGAAGTGCTCGTTGTAATTAAGCCATGCCCAGCCTTCATATTCTCTATATGCTTCTAGTATTGTATCCATGCAAATCCAAAAATCCACAAAATGAGGATAACTAAACCTAATACTAACAAACAACCCACATTAAATGTTTTCTTATTTTTTTTTCTTTTTCTTTATGTCCTTTAAACCATTAAAAAATGCCAAACAACTGGGTCACCAATGTTTCTTCATTGAAAACCAGACTCCCATTTCACAAAAAATTTTTGGAGAGGAAAGTGGTTGTTTCATAAACTTTTTCAAGGAACCATCCAGGTTATCCTCGTTCTTGTGTTTAATCATGAACAGACCACTGTCCCCCCTATATTTAATGTATTATTTATCACCAAAATACTTTTTTAATTTGTTATAATATTTTTTTGTAAAAAATTGTGAAAAGTGAATCCTTAACAAGCAAATAGGAACAGTTCACCAACAAATTTGTTGCTTATATTTTCATTGTCTTGATAGACCAAGAGGCAGTACTTAGCTTGACGTAGATGCTGAGACCTCAATTCACAAATGCGTTTTTACTCAAGAAGGCCAAGTTTCGAATAGATTCTTCATCAGGGGAAACCGCTTGTCCACCGCACATCTCAGCTCTTCAAAATTACATCTCTATAATCTTATACTTGCATTTAAAGGATTTCAAAGTGCTGGCAAATGTGCTGCCTGTATGTTCAATGAAAAATGGCAAACTTAAGTTCTAGTATTATATCGGCATAGCTGAGCATGTAATCATACTTGCGATGGGTCGTCATGTCCTATCATACTCTTCATATGCAGGAAGGTTAGGACTTTTCAGCTTGGAAAAGAGACGACTGAGGGGGGATATGATAGAGGTGTTTAAAATCATGAGAGGTCTAGAACAGGTAGATGTGGATCAGTTATTTACTCTTTCAGATAATAGAAAGACTCAGTGGCACTCCTTGAAGTTAGCATGTGGCACATTCAAAATTAATTGGAGAAAGTTCTTTTTCACTCAAAGCACAATTAAACTCTGGAATTTGTTATCAGAGGATGTGGTTAGAGGAGTTAGTGTAGCTATGTTTAAAAAAGGATTGGATAAGATCTTGGAGGAGAAGTCCATTACCAGCTATTAATTAAGTTGACCTAGAAAATAGGCACTGCTATTACTAGCAACAGTAACATGGGATAGACTTAGTTTTTGGGTACTTGCCAGGTTCTTATGGCCTGGATTGGCCACTGTTGGAAACAGGATGCTGGGCTTGATGGACCCTTGGTCTGACCCAGTATGGCAAATTCTTATGTTCTTAAGGCCCTCATCCAATTTACTATATTTCTTGTTTGTCGCCCTTCTTATTGTTGGTTCTCTGCCAACCCTCCATGATTCTAAAGATATCAATGTATTTTCGCGTCTTGATTTTTTGCCTTAATTCCTTTGGGACACTCTCCCATAGCTGCGATAAGGTCTTCAATGCAGGGGGTCCCCTGTCAGCATCCGTCACATTATCTTGATTGTCTTCCGATGATGAGTCTGAACTGGTAGAATCCAGGGAATTATTAGAGCTGTATTCAGATCTGTCTTTAGCTTTGGATTTAACTTTTTTCTTCCCTTTGACTAATCTCCCAGTTTTTTCCACTCTTCTCTATACCTTGATTTACCCCTGAGGTCCGCGGCAATTCTTCCTTACCAACATCTCCTGGACCAACTTCCAGTTCTGTAGCTGTTCCCTCTGTGGTCTTCTCACTGTCTTGTCTTATTTCTTGTGGTGTCCTCTCCGGGATTCCCTTAGTCTGGGTTGGCATATGTGACATGACCTGGGGTATTGTCGCTTGTGCCTCTGATATAATATCTTCTCTCATTGCTGTTTCCATCATGTTAGGCATGACCACTGCCTGAGGTTGTTCTAGGGTTTGCATTTAGCTGTTCCAGCCATCCCAAGGCTGGGTTGTGGGAGCATATTTTATTTATTTATATTCTTTTTTATACCGAAATATAGCAGGTTGCCTTCATTCCGGTTTACATTGTAAACATACATATCCTATGCTACCCGCTTGGGCGGCATACAGATCGGGGCACCATGTCAGGTATCCTGTGTTTCCTCGCGCCTAGTGACAGCTGCTCGGCATGGCCATGAATGGGTTCACAATTGCCCAATTCTGAAAGCCAGGAAAGGCGGGGCCACCCTCCCCCATTGACGGCCATGTTGGGACCCAGCCCAGGATCATGCTGTTTGCAAATACTGAGGGATCCTGTCCTCCTCCCGAAGGTCTGGAGCTGCTAGAGGTTGGTTGCGTGGCAAATGTATACTGAGATTGAGGCATTAAACCCAGGTTAATCTGCCTTGGAGGGATGTCATGCAGCTCCAGTGCCTCAGTGTGTTGCAGTGTTTCCTTTGCTGCCAGTTCCTGACCATTTCAGGCTGTTGTTCCCTGTCCTCCTGTCTATGCAGCACCACATTCTTCTGTATTCTTCATCGCTTCTGCGGTCTCCTACTTGCCTCTGCGCTCCCTGTTGCTGGTGACTTGCCCCTCATACTTGTCCGCCGTGTGGTAGGGCCGGGCTCCACCATTTTATGTTTTGTGGCGCCGCTTGTGTTCAGCACAGGCTGCCTGTGCTCAGGAACTCGTGCTGCCTCTGCTTGGGAAATAGTCCCTTCGGACAGCGCCGCTCAGTCCCACCGCCTCTCCCTGTGTTGGCCGCTGGCACACACACATGTAAAGTGAACACACATGTTACGTGTGCTTTCCCGTGCTGCTATGAATGATTTCCTCTTGCTTTAGCCTCTGAGCTGTGGTGTGCCGTGTATGGAGGTTAAAGCACTTATGCGGGGCTGTTCTTTGCTTCCCAGGCTGCCAGGAGCCATTCCCCTTTTTTTTAATTGTGATTAGCCAGTAGGGTGGGGTTTCCTCAGCTCCCAGTGAAGTCAAATTCAGTTTTCCATGCGGCTCCCAGGCAGCTCTGGGCTCTCTCCTTGTTTCAACGGAGGAAGGTTTTTGGGTTTTTTTTGTTTTCTTGCTCGGCAGGTCTCCTCATTTCGAGGGGGAAGGAGAGGCACAGTGGCGCAGATCGCGGCACGGGGTCTCAGCTTTCGATGGAGGTGCAGCATAAAACGCTGGCACGAGGCAGGAGTGGGGCTTTAAGGTGCACAGCGATGTCATTGGACTGCGACCCTGAGTGGCATCGCAGTCCAAGAGGTTTCCGCTGATGTCGGGGATGACGCACCATCTGGGCACGGCAGCACGTTATGGCGTTCGGACCTGTGGTCTTTTTCTGGGCCTCCTCATTATTCGGGGCTTATGCATATTCAGCATGAGTCTGTTATTTTAACACCCAGACCTGTTCCTGTCTGAATCGTTACAGCCTCTCATCTCATGAGGATCACCTACAGTACAGCACATGCATTGGGGAAAATGTTTTCATCAACTAGGCCATAAGTGAGAGCTTCCGCCAGTATAAATAATCCCCCCTTCACCTCCCACAGGGATGGAGAGTCAAGTGTGAATGGATTATGCTAGCCGGAGCAGCCTCTGAAAAAATAAATTAGTTGTGTGCCCTAAGGAGCAAGATCTTCCAAAAAAGGGGTACATTTAGCTATGGAATTGCAAGGCATAGATAAGAGCAGCTTGTTCAATGAGGATAAGAGAGAGTGCGGTGCCTGAAATTAACCACAGAGTTACAAGGCACAGATAAGAGCAGCTTGTTCAATCAGCATAAGAGAGAGTGCGGTGTCTGAAATTAACCACAGAGATACAAGGCACAGATAAGAGCAGCTTGTTCAATGAGCATAAGAGAGAGTGCGGTGTCTGAAATTAACCACAGAGTTACAAGGCACAGATAAATTATATCGCAATGACAGAGAGGAGCAGTCGGGAGGAGGTGTGGCGCTTTATGTCCGGGATGGCATAGAGTCCAACAGGATAAACATCCTGCATGAGACTAAATACAAAATTGAATCTTTATGGGTAGAAATCCCTTGTGTATCAGGGAAGACTACAGTGATAGGGGTATACTACCGTCCACCTGGTCAAGATGGTGAGATGGACAGTGAAATGCTAAGAGAAATTAGGGAAGCTAACCAAATTGGTAGTGCAGTAATAATGGGAGACTTCAATTACCCCAATATAGACTGGGTAAATGTATCATCGGGTCACGCTAGAGAGATAACGTTCCTGGATGGAATAAATGATAGCTTTATGGAGCAATTGGTTCAGGAACCGGCGAGAGAGGGAGCAATTTTAGATCTAATTCTCAGTGGAGCACAGGACTTGGTGAGAGAAGTAACGGTGGTGGGGCCGCTTGGCAATAGTGATCATAATATGATCAAATTTGATTTAATGACTGGAAAAGGAACAGTGTGCAAATCCAAGGCTCTCGTGCTAAACTGTCAAAAGGGAAACATTGATAAAATGAGAAAAATTGTTAGAAAAAAACTGAAAGGAGCAGCTACAAAAGTAAAAAATGTCCAAGAGGCGTGGTCATTGTTAAAAAATACCATTCTAGAAGCACAGTCCAGATGTATTCCACACATTAAGAAAGGTGGAAAGAAGGCAAAACAATTACCGGCATGGTTAAAAGGGGAGGTGAAAGAAGCTATTTTAGCCAAAAGATCTTCATTCAAAAATTGGAAGAAGGATCCAACAGAAGAAAATAGGATAACGCATAAACATTGGCAAGTTAAATGTAAGACATTGATAAGACAGGCTAAGAGAGAATTTGAAAAGAAGTTGGCTGTAGAGGCAAAAACTCACAGTAAAATTTTTTTTAAATATATCCGAAGCAGAAAGCCTGTGAGGGAGTCAGTTGGACCGTTAGATGATCGAGGGGTTAAAGGGGCACTTAGAGAAGATAAGACAATCGCGGAAAGATTAAATGATTTCTTTGCTTCGGTGTTTACTGAAGAGAATGTTGGGGAGGTACCCGTAATGGAGAAGGTTTTCATGGGTAATGATTCAGATGGACTGAATCAAATCACGGTGAACCTAGAAGATGTGGTAGGCCTGATTGACAAACTGAAGAGTAGTAAATCACCTGGACCGGATGGTATACACCCCAGAGTTCTGAAGGAACTAAAAAATGAAATTTCAGACCTATTAGTAAAAATTTGTAACTTATCATTAAAATCATCCATTGTACCTGAAGACTGGAGGATAGCAAATGTAACCCCAATATTTAAAAAGGGCTCCAGGGGCGATCCGGGAAACTACAAACCGGTTAGCCTGACTTCAGTGCCAGGAAAAATAGTG
This sequence comes from Rhinatrema bivittatum, assembly GCF_901001135.1. NCBI lineage: Eukaryota > Metazoa > Chordata > Amphibia > Gymnophiona > Rhinatrematidae > Rhinatrema > Rhinatrema bivittatum. Next base: position 829,191,597 of record NC_042615.1, read on the forward strand.
GAAAGTGTTCTAAACATCAAAATCACAGAACATATAGAAAGACATGGTTTAATGGAACAAAGTCAGCATGGCTTTACCCAGGGCAAGTCTTGCCTCACAAATCTGCTTCACTTTTTTGAAGGAGTTAATAAACATGTGGATAAAGGTGAACCGGTAGATATAGTATACTTGGATTTTCAGAAGGCGTTTGACAAAGTTCCTCATGAGAGGCTTCTAGGAAAAGTAAAAAGTCATGGGATAGGTGGCGATGTCCTTTCGTGGATTGCAAACTGGCTAAAAGACAGGAAACAGAGAGTAGGATTAAACGGGCAATTTTCTCAGTGGAAGGGAGTGGACAGTGGAGTGCCTCAGGGATCTGTATTGGGACCCTTACTGTTCAATATATTTATAAATGATCTGGAAAGAAATACGACGAGTGAGATAATCAAATTTGCAGATGACACAAAATTGTTCAGAGTAGTTAAATCACAAGCAGATTGTGATAAATTGCAGGAAGACCTTGTGAGACTGGAAAATTGGGCATCCAAATGGCAGATGAAATTTAATGTGGATAAGTGCAAGGTGATGCATATAGGGAAAAATAACCCATGCTATAATTACACGATGTTGGGTTCCATAATAGGTGCTACAACCCAAGAAAGAGATCTAGGTGTCATAGTGGATAACACATTGAAATCGTCGGTTCAGTGTGCTGCGGCAGTCAAAAAAGCAAAAAGAATGTTGGGAATTATTAGAAAAGGAATGATGAATAAAACGGAAAAAGTCATAATGCCTCTGTATCGCTCCATGGTGAGACCGCACCTTGAATACTGTGTACAATTCTGGTCGCCGCATCTCAAAAAAGATATAATTGGAGAAGGTACAGAGAAGGTACAGATATAATTGGAGAAGGTACAGAGAAGGTACAGAGAAGGGCTACCAAAATGATAAGGGGAATGGAACAACTCCCCTATGAGGAAAGACTAAAGAGGTTAGGACTTTTCAGCTTGGAGAAGAGATGACTGAGGGGGGATATGATAGAGGTGTTTAAAATCATGAGAGGTCTAGAACGGGTAGATGTGAATCGGTTATTTACTCTTTCGGATAGTAGAAAGACTAGGGGACACTCCATGAAGTTAGCATGGGGCACATTTAAAACTAATCGGAGAAAGTTCTTTTTTACTCAACGCACAATTAAACTCTGGAATTTGTTGCCAGAGAATGTGGTTCGTGCAGTTAGTATAGCTGTGTTTAAAAAAGGATTGGATAAGTTCTTGGAGGAGAAGTCCATTACCTGCTATTAAGTTCACTTAGAGAATAGCCACTGCCATTAGCAATGGTTACATGGAATAGACTTAGTTTTTGGGTACTTGCCAGGTTCTTATGGCCTGGATTGGTCACTGTTGGAAACAGGATGCTGGGCTTGATGGACCCTTGGTCTGACCCAGTATGGCATTTTCTTATGTTCTTAACTTCTTATAAGAGCAGCTTGTTCAATGAGCATAAGAGAGAGTGCGGTGTCTGAAATTAACCACAGAGTTACAAGGCACAGATAAGAGCAGCTTGTTCAATGAGCATAAGAGAGAGTGCGGTGTCTGAAATTAACCACAGAGTTACAAGGCACAGATAAGAGCAGCTTGTTCAATGAGCATAAGAGAGAGTGCGGTGTGTGAAATTAACCACAGAGTTACAAGGCACAGATAAGAGCAGCTTGTTCAATCAGTATAAGAGAGAGTGCGGAGCCTGAAATTAACCGCAGAGTTACAAGGCACAGATAAGAGCAGCTTGTTCAATCAGCATAAGAGAGAGTGCGGTGTCTGAAATTAACCACAGAGTTACAAAGCACAGATAAGAGCAGCTTGTTCAATGAGCATAAGAGAGAGTGCGGTGTCTGAAATTAACCACAGAGTTACAAGGCACAGATAAGAGCAGCTTGTTCAATGAGCATAAGAGAGAGTGCGGTGTCTGAAATTAACCACAGAGTTACAAGGCACAGATAAGAGCAGCTTGTTCAATGAGCATAAGAGAGAGTGCGGTGTCTGAAATTAACCACAGAGTTACAAGGCACAGATAAGAGCAGCTTGTTCAATGAGCATAAGAGAGAGTGCGGTGCCTGAAATTAACCACAGAGTTACAAGGCACAGATAAGAGCAGCTTGTTCAATGAGCATAAGAGAGAGTGCGGTGTCTGAAATTAACCACAGAGATACAAGGCACAGATAAGAGCAGCTTGTTCAATGAGGATAAGAGAGAGTGCGGTGTCTGAAATTAACCACGGAGTTACAAGGCACAGATAAGAGCAGCTTGTTCAATGAGCATAAGAGCGAGTGCGGTGTCTGAAATTAACCACGGAGTTACAAGGCACAGATAAGAGCAGCTTGTTCAATGAGCATAAGAGAGAGTGCGGTGTCTGAAATTAACCACGGAGTTACAAGGCACAGATAAGAGCAGCTTGTTCAATGAGCATAAGAGAGAGTGCGGTGTCTGAAATTAACCACAGAGTTACAAGGCACAGATAAGAGCAGCTTGTTCAATGAGCATAAGAGAGAGTGCGGTGTCTGAAATTAACCACGGAGTTACAAGGCACAGATAAGAGCAGCTTGTTCAATGAGCATAAGAGAGAGTGCGGTGTTTGAAATTAACCACGGAGTTACAAGGCACAGATAAGAGCAGCTTGTTCAATGAGCATAAGAGAGAGTGCGGTGTCTGAAATTAACCACGGAGTTACAAGGCACAGATAAGAGCAGCTTGTTCAATGAGCATGAGAGAGTGCGGTGTCTGAAATTAACCACGGAGTTACAAGGCACAGATAAGAGCAGCTTGTTCAATGAGCATAAGAGAGAGTGCGGTGTCTGAAATTAACCACGGAGTTACAAGGCACAGATAAGAGCAGTTGTTCAATGAGCATAAGAGAGAGTACAGTGTCTGAAATTAACCACAGTTACAAGGCACAGATAAGAGCAGTTGTTCAATGAGCATAAGAGAGAGTGCGGTGTCTGAAATTAGCCACAGAGTTACAAGGCACAGATAAGAGCAGCTTGTTCAATGAGCATAAGAGAGAGTGCGGTGTCTGAAATTAACCACAGAGATACAAGGCACAGATAAGAGCAGCTTGTTCAATGAACATGACAGAGTGCAGTGTCTGAAATTAACCACAGAGTTACAAGGCACAGATAAGAGCAGCTTGTCCAATGAGCATAATGGCAGGGGATGACAGGAAATTTGAATCAGTTACTAACAAGGGTCCTGAACTTAGTGGTTTTGATACAGTCCCGCATAGGAGACTGGTGAATAAAATGAGAAGCTTAGGAGTGAGTGCCGAGGTGGTGGCCTGGATTGCAAACTGGATGACGGACAGAAGACAATGTGTGATGGTAAATGGAACTCTCTCTGAAGAGAGAGCGGTTTTAAGCGGTGTATCGCAAGGATCAGTGTTGGGACCGGTCCTGTTCAATATCTTTGTGAGCGACATTGCAGACGGGATAGAAGGTAAGGTTTGTCTTTTTGCGGATGACACTAAGATCTGCAACAGAGTGGACATGCCGGAAGGAGTGGAGAGAATGAGACGGGATTTAAGGAATCTGGAAGAGTGGTCGAAGATATGGCAGCTGAGATTCAATGCCAAGAAGTGCAGTGTCATGCATATGGGGAGTGGAAATCCGAATGAACTGTATTCGATGGGGGGAGAAAGGCTGAGGTGCACAGAACAGGAGAGAGACCTTGGAGTGATAGAGACTAATGATCTGAAGTCGGTGAAACAATGTGACAAGCCGATAGCTAAAGCCAGAAGTATGCTGGGCTGCATGGAGAGAGGAATATCGAGTAAGAAAAGGGAAGTGATTATCCCCTTGTACAGGTCTTTGGTGATACCTCACCTGGAGTACTGTGTTCAGTTCTGGAGACCGTATCTACAAAAGACAGAGACAAGATGGAGGCGGTCCAGAGAAGAACGACCAAAAAGGTGGAGGGTCTTCATCAAATGACTTATGAGGAGAGATTGAAGAATCTAAATATATACACCCTGGAGGAAAGGAGGAGCAGAGGTGATATGATACAGACTTTCATATACTTGAAAGGTTTTAATGATCCAAAGACAACGACAAACCTTTTCCGTCGGAAAAAAATCAACAGAACCAGAGGTCACGATTTGAAGCTCCAGCGAGGAAGACTCAGAACCAATGTCAGGAAGTATTTCTTCACGGAGAGGGTGGTGGATGCCTGGAATGCCCTTCTGGAGGAAGTGGTGAAGACCATAACTGTGAAGGACTTCAAAGGGGCGTGGGATAAACACTGTGCATCCATAAAGTCTAGAGGACGTGAATGAAGAGTGGGTGACTCGCGGGAATGACGGCTACTACCTGGAGATAATACCCTTATTCAATAAACATTAACATGGGTAATGCGACTCCAACATTGCTCTAAGCTTCAACGGCAAGAGGAAAGTGGAAAAAAGGATTTGCATTCACAAAAAAGCAGGGAGTAGCTTGCTTGTTACGGCGGTTACTACCCCAAACCAAATAAGCCTGATACTTCACTTTCAATGCATATCCAGCATAGCTCTCTGCTTCAATGGCAGGGGAGAAAGACCGATACTTCATGCATATCCAGCATAGCTCTCTGCTTCAACGGCAGGGGGAATGAAGAAAAGTGGATCTATATACAGACAACAACCAACAAGGACTGAATTACATAGTCTGTGTAAACAAATAAGCATGGGTGTAGCTTGCTTATTGCGGCGGTTACTACCCCTAACTAATTACGCTAGATATTTAACTTAGATGCAGTTCCAACACTGCTCTCTACATTAATGGTGGGGGTGGAAGGGAAATAGAACCAAAAGGTTACTAAGAGCCAAGAGAAACAGATAAGTATGAGAAGAAAAAAAAGTGTGAAGCTTGCTGGGCAGACTGGATGGGCCGTTTGGTCTTCTTCTGCCGTTATTTCTATGCTTCTATGAAACAGCTAAGTATGGGAAAATAATTGTGGGAGCTTGCTGGTCAGACTGGATGGGCCGATTGGTCTTTTTCTGCCGTCATTTCTATGTTTCTATATAAGAAAGAGTGCAGTGTCTTAAATTAACACCGGAGTTACAAGGCATAGATAAGAGCAGCACTGCTTGTTCAATGAGCATAAGAGTGCAGTGTCTGATAAAATTAGCTTGTTCATACTGTAAAGGGGAATATAGCATAATAAAGGAAACTACTTCTAACTTTGTATATAAAAATTTTGATTTATTCTGATTTAAAAAAACGTAGAAGAATTATCATAGTTTTGGACATTGGAAAATATATTGTTAAGCATACTTGATTACAGATAAGAGGCAGTAAATAAACATTATCTTATTATTAATTACGGTTTACAAAATGTATACTGTGTAAGTAGCTTCTAACATAATATTCTCTAAGGATCTCTAAGTGTAGAATAGTAATAATACAGTGTAATTCTAAATTCCTGTCCTTCCTCTCTGCATAGACACTTACTACAAATCATCCTGATGGACTAATTCTGTAAAGAGGGAGAGAGAATGCAGCAACGTCATCTTCTCTTTCATCTACCTCTTCTCATCCTTATCTCCAAGCATTAGGAATAGCGCTCTTCTATAGCTTTCTAAACACATTAAAATATAATTGGGAACAGGTGTCTCTTCCTGATTGGATGCATATTTCAATCCTTTTCTCATATGAATTACCAAGCTACAAGATATTGCTAGCCAGAAATGTCATAGCTATAAGCAGCAAGGCTATTTTGTACCACACAGCAGCAAATGTCCTATCAAGGACTGCATCTTTATCTGACGGACAGCAGCATATGGCAAACTATTTGCGATCCACAACAGTCCCTGCCAATCTTCCAGCATATTACTATCCATTGTCATGTATTTAAAGAGATGCAGAAGTATTCTGTCCTTTTTTTTTTTTTTTTTTGTATATAAACATTTTTATTGTCAATAACAGCAACAATACAGTAGAAAACACAGCAAAATAGCTGAACAGGTAGCAAAACCTGAATAATATTGCTAACATGGTTTTCCACTAACAAGGAGACAAGTGAACAATTTTTTTATACATTGAATGTGCATAACCCATCCCCAATACCCACCCCCCACCCTCCCGCACACATCAAGACATAGTAAGCTAATTGGGCCATGAAGAAAAAAAGAAAGAAGAGGAAAAAGAATAAATAAGTAAATAAATAAATAGTAACTGGCAAGGGATATTTCGGGCAGGGGAAAGAGCCCTCAACATATTCAGCATAAAGTGGTACATAACATATTAAATGGATAGATAGCTGCATAGGAAAGGGCATTGGAACACAAGAAACAAAGAAACACCAAGATACTCCATGTATCAACAGTGACATTCAAGGGCCAGGTGTAGTGGAAGGTAGAGAGGTCTGAGAACCGAGCCATTGAGTGTAATGTACCCAAATTTTCTCAAAAACACCCAAACGATCTCGAAGTACAGCAGTGAGTCTACTAAGTTGATAAAATGTGTATAACCTATGTTGTATTTTAGCTAAGCCCGGCATGGTTGCACTTTTCCATTGTAATGCAATTTCGGATCTAGCTGCAATAAAAACATGTGTCAAAAACCTCTGAGTGTGTTTATTATGGCCTGGGACTGGGAGGCCCAAAAGCACATGCCAGGGCTCAGCCTCTATGGGACCTGGGACAAACGTGGATATCCAAGCAGACACCGCTCGCCATACGGGAACCACTTTCTGGCATTCCCACCAGAGATGATAATATGTACCCGTGGTCCCACAACCCCTCCAGCAACTGTCTGATAGGGATGGACGGTATTTATGTAGTTGGACCGGGGTATAATGCCATCGATATATAAGTTTATAACAGTTTTCCTGTAAACCCACAGACATTGAGCATTTATGAGCAATGGTATAAATAGCATCCCAGTCTTGATCATCCAATTGACACTGAAAGTCCTGAGCCCATAAACCGCGATGGCGGGGGGGATCCTTTGCCAGTCCATTAAGAATGCCATACACCTTAGAGATAACACCCCGTATGGTGGACGCATTTTTGCAATATGTTTCAAAGAGTGTACCCTGGAGTTTTAACTCACCCCCACGGATGCCCCGCTGAACAAAATAGTATAACTTAGCAAAATGTAAAAAATCGACTTTACTCAAAGTATACGTTGAGCAAAGCTGATCTATGGTCATGAGAGACCCTTGTTGTTGGACATGGACCAGACGAACAAGGCCCCGAATGGTCCACTGGGTCAAAGTCTTCGAGTGATCCTGGATAGAGTATACAGTATTAGTGCGCATGTGTGTCATTGTAGTATATTTTTCAGTACCCACGAGCGAAGGCTTCCAAGTGCGCCAAACACGAAGGGTCGTACGGAGTGCGAACGGAATGTAAAGGAGAGGTCCCCAGGTTACTTTAGGTTGCCATGGTAACGCGGAAATGGGGAAACCTCCTAAAAGTGACTGTTCTAGATGCACCCACTGTGGTATGTCGCTAGTGTGATGTAGGGCAATCAAAGCCCACAGTTGAGCAGCTGAATAATACCACAATAAGTTCGGCAGATTAACCCCCCCCCCGAAGTTTAGTTCTATATAGCGTGGTCCTCGCTACCCTCGGTGGACGCCTGTGCCAGATATAGCTACATAAAATGCGCTGCCATTGTTTAAGTACACTGGATGGTAAGTAGATGGGAAGAGTAGTAAAAAAGTAGAGGAACCTAGGGAGAACATTCATCTTAATGACAGCCAAACGGCCCAACCAGGAGTGCATTTGGTTCTGCCAGTTACGTAAATCTTTTAGTATGTTTTTGACGAGGGGGTCATAGTTCAGTGAAAATAACTGGCTGGTGGAGGAGCCCAGACGCACTCCCAAGTACTTCAGTGCGGGTTTGGCCCATTTAAAGGGAAATGACTGTTCTATCAAAAGTACCGCTGCAGGTGATAGAGTTAAATTAAGAAGTTCCGATTTATCATAGTTCACTTTCATACCGGAAACCGCTGTAAACCGACCCAACTCTGTCATAACACCCCTAAGGGACGTAGGTGGGTCAGTAAGGGTGAACATCACATCGTCCGCAAAAAGAGAGATTTTGAAGTGATGATCCCCTCTCTGCACCCCCACAATGACCTGGGATTCCCGAACTGCCGTGGTAAAGGGTTCCATGAACAAAGCGAACAGGAGAGGGGACAGTGGACACCCCTGTCTAGTTCCCCGTTGAATGGAGAAAGTGTTACCATAGCCACCATTGGCTTTGACCCGAGCTAAAGGGTGACTATACAATTTCTCCAGCCAGGACATAAAGGAAGAACCAAATGCCATGCGATGCAAGGTTTTAAATAAGAAGGGCCAATGAACTAAATCAAAGGCCTTCTCGGCATCGAGGGAAAGGAGGACCGCCGGCTGTCGTTGAGTGTGCACCAAGTCAATGATATCCACAATCCTCCTGACATTATCCGCCGCTAGTCGGCCAGGCACAAAACCCACTTGATCATTATGTACTAGGCCAGGCAATACCCCATTAAGCCTAACTGCGAGAACTCTGGCCAGTAATTTGAGATCTATGTTAATTAGTGAAATAGGTCGGTAAGAGCTACATGTAGTGGGATCTCGGCCCGGCTTGGGGAGCACAGTGATACCTGCTGTGTTGGAGTCACTACCAAGAAGGGCACCTTGTAGTAATGAGTTAAAGGAGTCCGTCAAGGGACCCACCAATATAGGCGCAAATTTGCGGTAATAAGTGCCTGTGAAGCCATCGAGGCCTGGTGCCTTGCCTGGCTTTAAGTGTTTGATGGCATGAAGGACCTCATCCTGGTCAATGGGTTTGTCCAAAAACTCCCTCTGGGATTCTGTGAGGGTGGGCAACCTAACCGATTGGAGATAGTTATCAATAGCAGCATCAGTCACCTTACTGTCAGGGGCATACAATTGGGCGTAGAAATCAGTAAAGGCTTGCCGGATGCCTTCCGCGGTTGTGGTAGGCGACCCAGACCCTATATCAATTTTCTCGATAGTTGCCTGGGCCCGAGCAGCTCGCAGCCGATGTGCAAGATATCGCCCCGCCTTATTGCCTCCCTCAAAAAACTGCTGTTTTAATAAAAGGAGACGATGACTAATAGCCGCATCATCCAGGGAGCTGAGTTGACTCTTAATTTGTAAGATACGGCGATAAATTGAAGTAGAGGAGGTGGCAATATGTTGTTTAGTCAAGGCTTCCAAGTCGGCCAGTAAAGTAAGCCGGAGGCGGGCCCTAGTTTTATTACAATGGGCCGCCTGAGACAAAAAATGTCCCCTCATAACAGCCTTAGAACATTCCCATAAAATCAGTGGACTAGTACCCTCAATAGCATTCTCCCTGAAATAGTGTCGGAGATGGGATTCCATTTTAGCCAGAAACCCCTGGTCATTTAGGAGACTATCGTTAAGTCGCCAGGGACGATACCCAGGATCTAAGTCTTGAAGGGCTACGTCAATCCAGATGGGAGCGTGATCAGACCAAGTGATAGGGTCTATTCCTGTCTGGGATACTCGGGCCTGAGCTTGGACAGAAACAAATAGGTAGTCAATTCTCGTATAGGTGCCATAGGGGTGAGAATAAAAGGTATAAGACCTAGAATGAGGATAGCGTTGCCGCCAGATGTCCACTACGCACCATGGGGTAGATTTTAAAAGAAGCGCGATCAGCCTACTTTTGCTTGCGCATCAGACTCAAGCAAAAGTACGCTGGATTTTAGTAGATACGCGCGGAGCCGCGCGTATCCACTAAAATCCTGGATCGGCGCGCGCAAGGCTATCGATTTTGTATAGCCTGCGCGCGCCGAGCCGCGCTGCCTCCCCCCGTTCCCTCCAAGGCCGCTCCGAAATCGGAGCGGCCTTGGAGGGAACTTTCCTTTGCCCTCCCCTCACCTTCCCCTCCCTTCCCCTACCTAACCCACCCGCCCGGCCCTGTCTACACCCCCCCCTTACCTTTGTCGGGGGATTTACGCCTCCCGGAGGGAGACGTAAATCCCCGCGCGCCAGCGGGCCTGCTGCGCGCCGGGCCGCGACCTGGGGGCGGGTACGGAGGGCGCGGCCACGCCCCCGGGCCGTAGCCACGCCCCATACCCGCCCCCAAAACGCTGCCGACACGCCCCCGGAACGCCGCGACGACCGGGCCCGCCCCCCGACACGCCCCCGACACGCCCCCCTCCGAGAACCCCGGGACTTACGCGAGTCCCGGGGCTCTGCGCGCGCCGGGAGGCCTATGTAAAATAGGCTTCCCGGCGCGCAGGGCCCTGCTCGCCTAAATCCGCCCGGTTTTGGGCGGATTTAGGCGAGCAGGGCTCTGAAAATCTACCCCCATTTGTCCAAAAAACGACACCATCTGGTGCGGAATCTGGTGGCGGGCCCTACACCAACACTATGGTCCAACTTAGGAGACAATGTGGCATTGAAGTCCCCACCCAGGACAAGGTCCCCTTCTAAATGCTGCTGTAATAGATGGTCAAGTTTGCTTAAGAACGCCACCTGGCCAGTGCTAGGGAAGTAGACATTGAGGAGAGATAGAACACGGGTACCCACCCTAATCTGTAAAAAGATATACCTGCCCTGAGGGTCAGTAATTTGGAGCAGGACTTCATGTATACAGTGTTTAGAAATCAGTACCCCCACTCCCACATACTTATGATCTTTAGAGCTAGCCGCCCAGCAGGCAGTAGAGTAGTGGGGAAACGACAACAGCCTTTCATGATGCTTGCGCACATGAGTCTCCTGTAGGAAAGCTACTCCCACCTTCTGACGCTGGAGCTCCTTGGCAAGTAATGAGCGTTTTCGCGGAGTATTTAGCCCTTTCACATTTAAGGAGAGAATTTTAGTAGTCATGGGTCAGAGGAAAACAGCTAGCCACTAAAAACGGGATTTCCCCAACCCACTGGATATAACAAAGAGAGTAAAAAAAAATAAAAAATGAGGTACCCTTACCCAATCCTTCAGCGCCCCGAATGTAAGGAAGAGAACATGTGCCCCTGTGTGTGCCCCCATAGTGATACCGTATCCCACCATCCGCCCCAGGGATACACAAAAAATGGGAGCCATGAGCACCCGATATACAGCAGTCACCAACCCCCAAAACCCGCCCGCCCCCCCAGCCCGCCTCCTAATACAAAAAAATCAGTAACCTGAACATTAAACCCGCATGCATACCAGGTGTACAGTGTGTTAACCAATACCACACATGCAACGCAGAGTAGCACAGAAACCTCTGTAAGAGAGTCAATCAGTAGCCAGAACCAAGTCCACAGAGCAGTGATAAAGCAGTTGCTTGAGATCTAGGCCTGCAAAGGGAAAAGATGCTGATCCAGAAGAGAGATCACCCTTGCTCCTTTGGAGGGGAGCGACGAACATCCGACTGCCTCCTCAGCTTTTTTCCCCCCTTGTCGGCGCGCTGCCAGCGCGGGGCTGCATCCAGCCTTCCCAGGGGCGCCGCCATCTTAGGAGCCTGAAACGATGCTGGAAGTTGAGCTTTTTGAAAGGCCTCTACTGCATCCGACAGCGTTTTAATTTTATAAGTCACTCCTTGTGCCTGAAATAATAGTCCAAAAGGGAAGGTCCAACGATACTTGATATCCTTGGAGCGTAGGGCAGCCGTAACCTCCCGCAAGGCGTACCGCTTCTGAAGTGTGACGGGCGCTAGGTCTTGATAGATGGAAATGGGCAGGTTGTTCCACTGTACTTCCTTCTGGGAGCGGGAAGCAGCATACACCTTCTCCTTGACTAAAAAGCTGTGGAAGCAGATGACTAAATCTCGGGGCTTCTGATCCCTGCGCGGGCCCAGCGCACGGTGTGCACAGGGCCGGCTGAAGCACTAGGCGAACTAGGCGATCGCCTAGGGTGCCGAGCATTAGGGGGCGCCGAGCCGCTGATGGCCAATGGCCGCCGGTGGACGTCATCCCAATGGCGGCTGAGCGGTGAACTACTGCATCAGCCAATGCAGGAACTTCTCCTCCTTCCTGCCCGCGCGCCCCGGAAGAAAAATGTTGCCGGAGCCGCGTGGGCAGGAAGGAGGAGGAGCATCAGCCAATGCAGGAACTTCTCCTTCCTGCTCGCGCGCCCCGGAAGAAAAATGTTGCCGGAGCCGCGCGGGCAGGAAGGAGGAGGAGCATCAGCCAATGCAGGAACTTCTCCTCCTTCCTGCCCGCGCGGCTCCGGCAACATTTTTCTTCCGGGGCGCGCGGGCAGGAAGGAGGAGGAGCATCAGCCGCGTGCAGAAGAGGATCAGCGCGGCTCGAGAACACCGGGGCCGCTGCAGAGCCCATCCTGCAGCGGCCCGTGAAGAGGAAGCCCAGAGGTGAGAGAGAGACTGAGGGTTTGTACAGTGTGTATGTGTGCGTGTATGAGATGAGTTGAGAGACTGTGTGTGTGGGAGTGAAGGTTGCTGGCAAAAGAAAGAGAGGGGGTCTCTGCCTTTAGTGTGTGCATGTGTATGAATGGGTGCCTGCCTGAGGGTGTGTCTGTGTATGAGAATGAATGGGTGTCTTCCTGGGGTTTGTATGTGTGAGAATAGGTGCCTGCCTGTTTGTGGTGTATGTGTGTGTGTGAGAATAAATTGGTGCCTGCCTGGGGGTCTGTGTGTGTGTGAGAATGAATGTGTGCATGCCTGGGGGATGGGGAGGGAGTGGTGTGAAAATGAATGGGAGCCTGCCTGGGGTTCAGTGTGAGAATGACTAGGAGCTTGCCTGTGTGTGTCTGTGTGAGAACGAGTGGGAGCTTGCCTGGGAGTGTGTGTTTGTTTGTATGTGAGGGAGCCAGTGAGAGTGAGAGCATGAGTGTGTATGAGAAAATCCAGGGGAGTAAGAGTTTGTGTGGGGGTGTGTGTGGAGGGGGAGAGAGTGCCTTAGAGCCTGAGTGTCTGTGAGAGCGAGAGGTTATGGTTGGGTATAAGAGCATGAATGTGTATGTATGTGACAGTGTATGTGTGAGAGAGAATGGAAATGTGAGTCTGTGTGAGAGAGAGAGGATAACCTCCTAATCCTCGACAATATCAGGGTGACTGGAAATCAAGAGCTCCCATGTATGGACAGCAGGGGCTTTTTAAAATCCTTATTAGTTTTAATTATTGTGTGTTATTTGATATATGTACTGTTTTGAAATATTTTATTGGTGTTTGGGAAATTGTAAAAAAATGTATATTATTTTAATTAATAGAAATTCTATTTATCAGTAGTTTTAAAATATTCTTTTATTAGTATGGTTTTACTATTATAACTGATGCTTTATGTTTCTTGATTTTATTTGTTTTATGAGGAATGGTTGTTCTGTTTTTCCATTGTTAATACACAGAGTCTGGCTTCTTGGGGTTTCCATTTCAGTTTTTGTCTAATTTGTGCTCCTTTATTTTGTATTCTGTATTTGGTGAGGGTCTGTCTCTGCTCTGTGTGTGTGTGACCATGATGAGAGATTCTTCTATCATATAGTGTCTGTATAGAGATCTATAGCAATCGGGTTTGTTTTGTTTCCTCAGTAGGTGGTGTATTGGTATTCTAGGACCCAGTGTAATATTTACCCTTGCTTATTCACAGGTAGGGTTATTGTTGTTTGAGTCCTTGGTGTTATTACTGTTATGTTACAATGGGATTGCAGTATAGATTTTGGGTGTCTTTTTTGCGGTGCTTTGTGTTAGTTCACAATGTGTCTGGCAGTGGAAGGTGTTTGTGCTGCTGTTACTGTGAGGTGACACCAGAATTTGAAAATATCTTTTAGTATGATGAGCTGTAAGGGAAACATCCAAGCTCCATTGTTTGGGGGAATTTCAGTGGATGCACAGAGATACAGAACTGGAGGTGCAGGATTTGTATTGACATTCTGCCCCTTCCTATATATTCCAGACTTCACTCTCATAATCATATAGAATTAGTTGAATGAGGCTATCAAATAATTATATAGTGTGAAACTGGCCAGCTTTTTAAATAATGCAGAGGACCCTTTGGACTTTTTTTAACAACAATTTTTTTATAACCAATTTTAAAGCAGGATCCATGCTATAGAGGTGGGTGTGATGAAGAAATGTCATTTTGGCTCCCCCCCCCCCCCCCAAACAAATTCTTCTGTCTAGAGATGCCACTGATTTTCTGTGGCACACAAATGCATTGGCCCCTGGGCGCTGGAGACCCTTGGTGCGCCACTGGGTGCGAGCCATATGGGGCCGCAAGTGGTGGCAAAGAGGAGTGGAGATTTGGCGGGCCGCAAGCAGTGCCCAATCTGCTCGCGACCCAGAAAACCCCAGTCAGCGGGCGTGATTGAGAATGAGGTAGGAGTCGGGGCCGAGACCGGGGGGGGGCGCAAGGAAGAAGGCTCGCCTAGGGCGCCAAATCCCCTTGCACCGGCCCTGGGTGTGCACGCTCCAAACGCACCTCCGGGGGTGCAGCCGGTGAAATAGTCGCACCATCTGGGCCTCCAAGAAGCAAGTGCTGACAAATTTGGGTAGCCACCAGTGCTGCGTCATTCAGGAGTTTCAGGCACCCCCCGTATGCGGAGATTAGCCCTCCGATTTCTATTTTCTAAGTCCTCGAGTTTTCCTGCAGCTCCAGAATCTCAGACTGAACGTGGGTTCCCTGACTTTGTAAGGAGTTTAGGGCCTCACCTTGAGAGTCGACCCTGTTTTCCACGTCATCTACCCTGTTCCCTAGTGCCGCCAGATCTTCTTTTAGGTCTGCTACAGAGGCCATGATGTCTTGTTTGTGCTGTTTCATGTCCTTACGGAGGTCCATAAACCATTGCCGTACCTCTGATCGGGTGAGAAAATTGTCTGCCGAGGCAACGGCCCCGCCGGGCGTCACCGCGCTCGGCTCCACGGTCTCCTCACTGTCCCCCGCGCTGAGATCGCCGTCAGAGGCACCATCTTGGTCCGGGTATGGCGGTAGCTGATTATAAGAAAATCGCCGAAGATCGGCTGTTTTTCTCTTCGACGCCATCAAAAGAGGTAGGCTGGCACTGAGGGCAAGTCTCCCGAGCAATAAGAGCAAAAGTTTTCGCAGTTCGCTGCCGGTTTCACGGGCGGCGGGCTCGTGGGGGAGCGGAGCTCAAGTGCTACGCGTCTGCTCTCATCGGCTGCGTTAGAGCGCCCCGTATTCTGTCCTTTTTTATGATTAAACAGTCAATTTCAATATGTGTGTCCATGCAACAAAACAAATACAAGAATCAATTGCACTATCACAGCACATTTCCATGGAAGTCATGAGGGTGAGTGTGCGTGAAGACTACATTCAGTTGGGCTGGGGATCTTCTGGATTGCTGGAATGATGTCCGACTTGTCCTGCTGTGCTCTGGTCTTGGCAGACTTCCGCTGTTGTCGCTATTCCTTGAGTGTGGGTAGAGATTACATTCGGCTGGGGCTGAGGATCTTCTGGATTGCTGGAATGAGGTCCGACTTGTCCTGCTGTGCTCTGGTCTTGGCAGACTTCCGCTGTTGTCGCTATTCCTTGAGTGTGGGTAGAGATTACATTCGGTTGGGGCTGGGGATCTTCTGGATTGCTGGAATGAGGTCCGACTTGTCCTCCTGTGCTCTGGTCTTGGCAGACTTCCGCTGTTGTCGCTATTCCTTGAGTGTGGGTAGAGATTACATTCGGTTGGGGCTGGGGATCTTCTGGATTGCTGGAATGAGGTCCGACTTGTCCTCCTGTGCTCTGGTCTTGGCAGACTTCCTCTGTTGTCGCTATTCCTTGAGTGTGGGTAGAGATTACATTCGGCTGGGGCTGAGGATCTTCTGGATTACTGGAATGAGGTCCGACTTGTCCTCCTGTGCTCTGGTCTTGGCAGACTTCCGCTGTTGTCGCTATTCCTTGAGTGTGGGTAGAGATTACATTCGGCTGGGGCTGAGGATCTTCTGGATTGCTGGAATGATGTCCGACTTGTCCTGCTGTGCTCTGGTCTTGGCAGACTTCCGCTGTTGTCGCTATTCCTTGAGTGTGGGTAGAGATTACATTCGGCTGGGGCTGAGGATCTTCTGGATTGCTGGAATGAGGTCCGACTTGTCCTGCTGTGCTCTGGTCTTGGCAGACTTCCGCTGTTGTCGCTATTCCTTGAGTGTGGGTAGAGATTACATTCGGCTGGGGCTGAGGATCTTCTGGATTGCTGGAATGAGGTCCGACTTGTCCTGCTGTGCTCTGGTCTTGGCTGACTTCCTCTGTTGTCGCTATTCCTTGAGTGTGGGTAGAGATTACATTCGGTTGGGGCTGAGGATCTTCTGGATTGCTGGAATGAGGTCCGACTTGTCCTGCTGTGCTCTGGTCTTGGCAGACTTCCGCTGTTGTCGCTATTCCTTGAGTGTGGGTAGAGATTACATTCGGTTGGGGCTGGGGATCTTCTGGATTGCTGGAATGAGGTCCGACTTGTCCTCCTGTGCTCTGGTCTTGGCAGACTTCCTCTGTTGTCGCTATTCCTTGAGTGTGGGTAGAGATTACATTCGGCTGGGGCTGAGGATCTTCTGGATTGCTGGAATGAGGTCCGACTTGTCCTCCTGTGCTCTGGTCTTGGCAGACTTCCGCTGTTGTCGCTATTCCTTGAGTGTGGGTAGAGATTACATTCGGCTGGGGCTGAGGATTTTCTGGATTGCTGGAATGAGGTCCGACTTGTCCTGCTGTGCTCTGGTCTTGGCAGACTTCCGCTGTTGTCGCTATTCCTTGAGTGTGGGTAGAGATTACATTCGGTTGGGCCTGGGGATGTTCTGGATTGCTGGAATGAGGTCCGACTTGTCCTCCTGTGCTGTGGTCTTGGCTGACTTCCTCTGTTGTCGCATTTCCTT
The DNA here is from genome assembly GCF_901001135.1 of Rhinatrema bivittatum. Classification (NCBI taxonomy): domain Eukaryota; kingdom Metazoa; phylum Chordata; class Amphibia; order Gymnophiona; family Rhinatrematidae; genus Rhinatrema; species Rhinatrema bivittatum. Next base: position 829,208,338 of record NC_042615.1, read on the forward strand.
GCATGGTGTATTTCCCTGATGTCTTCCAGATCTTCTCAAACTTCATCTGCCTTTTAATGAGGTCCTGGTACTGTTGGGTGTTCTGTGATATCTGAAACGAGGAGAGAAAGCATTGACTCATGCTCTGTAACATCAGTTCACAAATCCAGTCTATGAGAGTCATCCTTCCAGATCTGGTTTTCACAACAGCCTTAATGGGGGAATTTTCAAAAGGATTACTGTGCATAGACTGCAGTTTATGTGTTTAAATCAACTTTTGAAAATGAACTGGGTGGGGGGAGTTGTGGGGGCAAAAGTCATGCAAAACCCAATTCCATGCCCATTTATCCCTACACTCATTGGAGGTGTTCTGGGGGAAGAAAGCACTTAATGCATACTTTCAATTTTTAAAAGAACTTTAGAAAACAAGGTTAGGAATAAACAAGTATGTAAAACAGATGTAAGAAAAAGAGCTGATGCACTGTTACAGATGTTAACTTAAAGGTTGCTGGCACCTTGTGGCCGATTCACTGTTTCTACGTCCTGTCTCTGTTACTATAACCTTGTGAGTTGCTTGCTGGGTAATTCAGCATGGTACGTGTTGTCTTTATTTCTACATATGAAACATGCTGTCAGAAGTACCTGAACCTCCTTTGCTTTGCTACATCTGAAGTGGAGAGTTGGCTCAGGAACTGTGAGGGGTAGGTGAGGCTTGCAGGGATAAGGGATTAGGATTGCATGTGCCCTCCTATGGAAGCTAAGGAATGACATTGTTTCTATCTCATGGCATCTGGTAACTGCATCCCACCTCCCGAAGGCCTGAAGGTCAATGGTGACTGAAGTAGCAATTGGAAAATGTCAGGGAGATTTGAAGACCACTCTCTAATCACAAGCTTAAATGGGAAGTCAGCTGAAGTGAAGGCAGCTACATTGAGGAGGGTGATGGGTACTGAATGTCGCCATGTTTACAAGCACAGTTTCAGCCTTGCAGAGGATACAAAAACCATCCTTGATGTCTTGAAAGCCAATTTCAGGTCTGCAAAAAATGTAAGATGTGAAAGATTCACATTTATTTATTTATTTACTTGATTTATACGCCACCTTATTTGGCTGCTGCAAGCAAGAGCAGAGTGAACTTATTGACAACGTTATTACACGTTTGAGGGAGAAAGCAGTGACATGCAAGTATGGCCCACTGACTGATGCATTCATTCAGGATAAACTTGTCCTTGGGTGATCACCATCTTCTGAGACAGTGAGACTTACACCTGAATGCAGCTATGGCAATGTGGCACTCTGCAGCGCTTACTGACTCTGGAACAGCACCGGCAGGCTGACAGCTCTAATGCAACAGAGAAGCACAGGCGCTTAAGCCACCTGAAACCGGATTCAGATCACTTTATGGGCAGGACAATGCTGCCAGAGTAATGTCCAGAACGAGTGACATAAAAGGGAAAAATTACAATGAGGTAGTAACAGGGCAGCATTGGGAGCAAGTGTGAAGCTTGGGTGCTGCTCCCTGCTCTCCCTTCTCAGGTTTCTGATCTCACACACTTTTCTGCTCCTCTTTCCCCTAGGATTATAAAGAGGTTTTTTTCCTGCTCATTCCCTAAGATTATCTCTCAGCTTCAGGAAATGTGCACAGCACAGGAGGAAATGCATTTCCCTTCCTGTTTCTCTGGTGTTGCATTGCAGAGTCTGCTGTCTTGGAGTTTCCAGTTCAGTTTTTGCGTGAATCTGTTTGTAGTCAGTGGTCACTTATCCTGTACTTGCTGGGGTCTGCCTGATTTTATGTGCATGACTGAGGTGAGCTATTCTGCTAGGCTGCGTTTTCTGTGTAGGGACCGGCACTAGTCCAGCTTATTCTGTTTTCAAATTTGCTCTTTCCTTTAGGAGACAAACTGTGCTCTAGCGCTATATTTGCGGTGTTGTCTTTTTGTATGCTAAGAACATAAGACGTTGCCACACTGGGTCAGACCAAGGCCCATCAACCCCAGCATCCTGTTTCCAGCAGTGGTAAATCCAGGTTACAAGCACCTGGCAAGTGCCCAAGCATTAAGTAAATACCATGCTATTAAAGCTGGTAATAAGCAGAGGGTATTTCATAAGTCAACTTGATTAATAGCAGTTTAAAGACTTCTGGAATTTGTACAAACATTTTTTAAACCCAGCTACACTATCTCCCTTAACCACATCCTCTGGCAATAAATTCAAGAGCTAATTGCAAATTGAGTGAAAAATAATTTTCTTCAACTTGTTTTTCTAACTTCATGGAGTGCCCCCTAGTCCTATTACATGAAAGACTAAATAACAGATAGACATTTACCTTTTCTGGTCCTCTCAAGATTTTGTATACCTCTATCATATTCACCCTCAGCCGTCTCTTCTCCAAGCTGAACAGCCCTAACCTCTTCATCCTTTTTTCTTAGGGGAGCTGTTCCATCCCCTTTATCATTTTTAGTCATCTTGCTCTGTACCTTTTTCAATGAATATATGATTCATTTTTGAGATGTGATGACCAGAATTGCACAGAGTACTCCAAGTACTACCTCACCATGGAATGATACAGAGACATTGACATTCCCCATGTTATTCACCATTCCTAATAATTCCTAACATTCTGTTTGCTTTTTTTGACTGCCAAAAGCACACTGAGATGACAATTTCAATATATTATCCACTGTGATGCTCGCATCTTTTTCCTGGGTGATATCTCCTAAGATAGAACCTAACATCGTATAACTACAGCGTTGGTTATTTTTCCCTACATACATCACCTTGCATTTGACAACATTAAATTTCACCTGCCATTTCAATACCCAATCTTCCAGTCTTGCAAGGTCTTCCTGCAATTCATCACAATCCACTTGTGATTTAACTACTCTGAATAATTTTGTATCATCTGAAAATTTCACCATCTCACTCATTGAATCACTTTCCAGATGATTTATAAATATATGAAAATCACTGGTCCAAGTACAGATCCCTGAGGCACTCCACTGTTTACCCTTTTCCACTGAGGAAATTGTCTGTTTAATCCCACTCTCTGTTTCCTGTCTTTTAACCAGTTTGTAATCCACGAAAGGACATCGCCTCCTATCCCATTACTTTTTAGTTTTCTTAGAAGCCTCTCAAGTGGGACTTTGTCAAACGCCTTCTGAAAATCCAAATACACTACATCTACCGGTTCACCTTTATCCACATGATTATTAACCCCTTCAAAAAAATGAAGCTGATTTGTGAGGCAGGACTTCCCTTGGGTAAATCCATGCTGGCTGTGTCCCATTAATCCATGTCTTTCCATGTGTTCTGTGATTTCATTCTTTAGAAGAGTTTCTATGAATTTTCCCATCACTGAAGTCAGGCTGCTAGATTGTGGTTGGTTGACTTCCATGTGTTAATGTGGATTGGTGTAGCAGGCTAAAGCAATAAGGTGAGTTCATCATACTGGACAATTTTACCCTCTGTTGTGTGCACAAATGTCATTGCTGATGAGTTTTGTGCACAGAAAATGTGTGTAAAACTGTGTGTCCTGCTGCTTACTGCCCTCTCATGGAAATCCCATGCAAATGAGGGCGTTGACAATTAACCCCCAAGGGAGAGAAGAGAGCTGCCTTAACTCAGGTTTTCCTAGTGCTGGAAATTTTACTCCTGGGCAGAGGTGGAGTAAAGCTTCCAGGGCTTGTGTCTGTCTCCAGACAGAAGCTGAATTTCTTACACCAGGACCTGGAAATATAGATTTATGCACAGAAAACATGCCTTGCACACACAAAGCATGCTTATATATTATTTGTTTAAAATTCTTATATTCTGCTGATTTGATAATCCTCAGGTTTAAGAGAAACTCTCTCTCGCTCCCCCAATTTTAAAATGTGCCTTCAGCCTGTGCTGTGCACACATTTTAACTGGGTTTTCTGGGCACATTTTCCAGTCAGTGCAGTTTTTTTTAACTCCCAATGCATTTGCCTAAAATTATCTTATGAAAAATACTAATAATCTCCACCGAAGGTGTAGCAACTCACAAACTATATGTTCCAAACAACACTCTCTGATCAAAGAAATGGACTGGGTGAAAAACTCACAAAACAAATTTTATCAAAAATATTTTTTATTTATTTATTTATTTATTTATTTATTTATTTAGGGTTTTTATATACCGACTTTCTCGATATACAAATCAAATCAAGACGGTTTCCAAAGAACAAAACTTTCGCCGTAAGGCGTTACATAAAACAATAGATATAGAATTGAACAGGTAATGTGCGGCTTTACATTAAACAATCCACATATTGAACAAAAGAACGAAAATCAATAAAAATTAAAAATTAGATGTGATAGATATATACAATATATGACAATAATATTGTCAAACAACATGAATAAATGATAGGTAAAAGGTCGGTATTGGGCTTTGTATTGAGCTATTTTGCTCTTTGATCGGAGTCGAAGAGTTCCTGCAATTCCGGGTAGGCTTGCCGGAAGAGCCACGTTTTTAGGTTTTTCTTGAATGTTAGATGGCAGGTTTCAAGTCGCAGATCAGGCGGTAATGAGTTCCAAAGGGTGGGTCCGGCTGTGGAGAGTGCCCTTTTAGCTAGCGAAGTTTTAATCGGGGGAGCATATAAAGAACCTTTATAATTATATCTGATAGGTCTTTTTGATGTGTGAAGGCGGAGTTGCGAGGTAAGATTTAAGTGGGCGCTGCCCATAATAGCCTTGTGGATCATTGATAATGTCTTGAAGGTGATTCTAGCTTTTATGGGAAGCCAGTGGAGGTAGAGTAGAATTGGAGTGATGTGGGTTCTTTTGTTGGTGTTGGTGAGTAACCTCGCCGCAGCATTTTGTACCATCTGTAAGGGTTTTATGGCTGATAACGGAAGACCTAGCAGAAGAGAATTGCAGTAGTCTAACTTGGATAGAATTATAGACTGAACTACTAAACGGAAGTCACTGAAGTGGAGGAGTGGTTTCAGATTCTTTAGCACTTGTAGTTTGAAGTAACATTCTTTGGTTGTGTTGTGGATGAAGGATTTAAGGTTGAATTGATTGTCGATGCGCACTCCTAAGTCTCTGACTGACGGTGAGGGGTTGATGGGTGGTGTTGTGGATTGTGTTAAGTTTTGGATGTTGGAGGTAGTGTGTTTTTCGTCAGGCGAGATGATGAGGATTTCTGTTTTGTTTGTGTTTAGTATAAGGTTGAGGCTGGATAACAGGGAATTGATGGATAGTAAGCAGTTGTTCCAATGGGTCCAGGTTTTTTGCAGTGATTCTGTGATGGGGAGGAGTATCTGAATGTCATCCGCGAAAATATAGTGCTTTAGCTTGAGGCTGGCGAGTAGGTGGCAGAGCGGAAGCAGGTAAATATTGAAAAGGGTGGGGGAGAGTGATGAACCTTGAGGTACTCCTCTGCAAGATTTGATAGGAGGTGATTCTGCGTTATTTATCTTGACTTTATAGGATCTATTTTCTAGGAATGATTGAAACCAACTAAGAGCTTCTCCTTGGATTCCTATATCCGATAGCCGTTCGAGGAGGATGTCGTGATTTACCGTGTCGAATGCGGCGGATAAGTCAAGAAGAGCGAGGAGGTATGATTGTTTTCTTTCAAGGTTGAGGAGAATGGTGTCGGATAGTGAAGTTAGTAGAGCTTCTGTGTTTTGCGATTTCCTGAATCCAAACTGAAAGGGGGAGAGTATATTGTTCTCCTCCAGGTAATCGGACAGTTGCTTATTGACGAATCTCTCCATTACTCTTGAGATTAGAGGTAGATTTGCTATCGGGCGGAAGTTGGCAGGGTCTGTTATTGGCAAGTTGGGTTTTTTAAGTAGTGGTTTCAGGATGGCTATTTTCAGTTGTTCTGGGACCTTTCCTTGAGATAAGGAGCAGTTTATGATGTTAGCTAATGCTTTGGAGATGGTGCTGGGAGTAGATAGTAAAAGATTGGAGGGAATGGTGTCCAGTGGGTGAGAGGATGGTTTAAGTTTATTGAGGAATATGGTTTAAGTTTATTGAGGAAGATTTATTGAGGAAGACAAAAATATTTTTTATCAAAACTTTTTAAACAAAAAATTAATTGGTGCAATGTGACGGTAGTTTAATATCAGGCAAAACATGTGACTCCCGCTGGGTTATCACAGCCATTAACTGCCATCAACCCTCACATTTTTTAAGCAAAATAAAAATGGTAATACGAACAAAAAGCAAGTGTTGATCTTTGTATCCTTAACTTATGTATTTTTGTTTTCTTTTTATATACTGATGGATATTGATAAATGTTCATAGATGTTCATTGCAGTTATCTGCACAATATAATCTCTGGTAGGAGACATGGGATCTGAACCCTGGGTTCTTCCCCATTAATGTCCAGGTATTTCTTACCTGTTAAATATGGTTAAAGTATATGAAAGCAAATATCAACAAACCAAACCTATCATCATCTTAGGAGACTTTGACACAATCCCCCACTCCCCCACATGCAACTCAATAACAGAGGACTAAGTCAGATCATCAAAGGCCCCACGCACAAAGCGGGTCACACACTAGACCTAGTCTTCATCAATACTGACATATGGGCTACTTACTACACAAATATCACTAATATCCCCTGGTCGGACCACTCTCTAATCTACGCCAATCTGTCTTCCAACTGTAAATTTACAGTAGAAAAAAGCCCACCTAGATCCTTCTCCTACCAGCCATTTATTTATTTATTATTTATTTATTTGAGTTTTTTCTATGCCGGCATTCGCAATGGGAGTCGCATCATGCCGGGTTTACAATTAACAAGGTGTGCAGAAAGGGAAAATAATAATAACATTAACAGGTGCAACAGAAAAAGTAGCAGCTACAATATAACAGGGACGTAATACAACTTGGAACGGTGAAGAGGCGATAGGAATTTAACATAAAAAGAAAACTGCCCAAACCTGGCCAAAGTTTTTGATTACCCTGTTGGGTGGTCAGAGTTGATTAGGCGAATTAAGGTTCAGTTGGTGTCTGGAAAGGCTTTCATAAATAGCCAGGTTTTAAGTCTTTTCCTGAATTTTGGGAGACATGGTTCCTGTCTCAGATTTGGTGGGATGGAGTTCCACAGAGTAGGTCCTGCTGAGGAGAATGCTCTGTCTCTGAGAGTTATGTGCTGAAAGGTTTTGTAAGGAGGAACCTGTAGTGAGTCTCTGTAGGACTCTCTGATCGGTCTGGCGGAGGTATATTTTTTAAATGGGATTTGAAGGCTGAGCGGAGAGAGTTGATGGATAGCTTTGTAGATGGTGGTAATGGATTTGTATAAGATTCTGTGGTGAACTGGTAACCAGTGCAAGTATTTGAGGATAGGAGATATGTGGTCTCTTTTTCTTGTGTTTGTCAGAATTCTGGCCGCCGTGTTCTGAACCATCTGGAGGGGTTTCGTGTGAGAAGACGGGAGACCTAATAGAATGGAATTGCAATAATCTAACTTAGAGAAGATTATTGATTGCAAGACAGTTCTGTAGTCATGGAAGTGAAAAAGTGGTTTAATTCTTTTTAAGACATGAAGTTTATGAAAGCAGTCCTTGGTAGTTTGATTAATAAAAGATTTTAGATTAAGCCGATTATTAATGATAACCTCTAGGTCTCTTACTTGTGATGTTTGAAAGCCAGTTGGTGGATTTGAGGTGAGGTTGCTGTTTTCAGGGGAAATTAGAAGAAGTTCAGTTTTTGAAGAATTTAGGATTAGATTTAGGCTTGAGAGGAGGTTGTCTATTTGTAGCAGGCAATTTTCCCAGAATTTAATAGTTTTTGTGAGGGATTCTTTGATGGGGATGACGATCTGGACGTCATCCGCGTATAGAAAGTATTTGAGGTTCAGTTTGGTTAATAGTTGACATAGGGGGAGGAGGTAAATATTAAAGAGCGTGGGCGAAAGGGAGGAGCCCTGCGGAACTCCTAGCGAGGAAGGATAAAACTGAGATTCTTTGTTGTGTATTTTGACCTTGTATCCTCTGTTTCCTAGGAATGATTTGAACCAGGCAAGAGCAGAGCCTGTTATTCCAATGTTCGCTAGTTGATTTAGGAGGAGGGAGTGATTAACAGTATCAAAGGCAGCCGATAGGTCGAGGAGTATCAGTAGGTAGGCATGACCTTTATCGAGGCCCACGATGAGGTAATCTGTTAAGGATATGAGAAGTGATTCAGTACTTAGGGATTTTCGGAAACCATATTGAGTGGGGAATAATAAATTTTGGTCTTCGAGGTAGTCTGATAATCTGGCGTTAACTAATTTTTCCATTACCTTAGCAATGAAAGGGAGGTTGGAGATTGGGCGAAAGTTGGAAGGGTCTTTGGGATTTAAATTAGGTTTGATGGAGGCAATTTTCAGGTCATCTGGATAGATTCCCTGTGCCAAGGAACAATTGATAATGTCAGTCAGGGCTTTAGAGATGGTATCTGGTATTAGCAGCAGTAGTTTGGAAGGAATATGGTCGAATGGGTGGGAGGAGGGTTTCATTCTCTTCAATACTGATTGGCTCTCTGAAGTTGCGATCGGTTCAAAGGCTTGTATGGAAATGCCTTCTTCAGGGGTGGAGGTATGCGCTGGAGGGCGCTAAGGTATTAGGTTTCAGCTGTGATTGCAGGTTGGTTATTTTGTTACTGAAGAAGATGGCTAATTCCTCTGCTTTTTCATGCACTTGGTTGAGGGGGATGTCCGGTGGGTTGACTTGAGTTAACTTCGAAATGAAAGAAAAAAGGGCTTTTGAATCGAAGATGAGGTGATGTATCTTGTGAACGTAGTAGTCCCTTTTTGGTGTTAATGTAGCGCTCTTGTATAGTTGGAGTGCGAGTTTGTAAGCCGAGAGGGAAGTCGGTGATGGTGCTTTATGCCATTTACTTTCTTTTTGTCGAAGGGAGAGTTTAAGTTTATGAAGTTCTTCATTAAACCAGGGTTGTTAACCGACATCGTGAACCTATTCCTCACAGAAGGAAACTACCCCGATTGCCTAAAATCAGCAATTATCAAACACATATTGAAAAAGACCAACCTTGATCAGAAAACCCATTAAACTACTGACCCATATCAAACCTACCATTCATTGTCAAAATTATTGAAAAAATCTTCCACTCCCAATACAGTAACCACCTGGAAAGGAACAACATCCTAATCCCCACGCAATTCGGCTTTAGGAAACAACTAAACACTGAATCACTACTCCTATCATTAAACGACACTGTGCTCAAAGGGGTAGATTTTTAAAAACTGCGCGATCGCGTACTTTTGTTTGTGCAGCAGGCGCAAACCATGGATTTACGCCTCCCAGAGGGAGATGTAAATCCACGCGTGCCAGCGGGCTGCTGGCGCGCCGAGACCCCCGGAACGCCCCGGGCCGATGCCACGCCCCGGGCCCGCCCCCCAAACGCCGTGCCACGCCCCCCAAACACGGCGTCACTCGGCGACACCCCCGACACGCCCCTGACATGCCCCTTTTCAGAAACCCCGGGACTTACGCGAGTCCCAGGGTTCTGCGCGCGCTGGTGGCCTATGGAAAATAGGCGCGCCGGCGCGCAAGGCCCTGCTCGCATAAATCCGGGCGGATTTATGCGAGCAGGGCTTTTAAAATCCGCCCGAAAGGCTTTGACAACGGACACAGCTACCTTCTAGTCCTTCCAGACCTATCATTAGCCTTCGACACGGTAAACCATTCAATACTGATTGACCGTCTCTCCGAAATTGGTGCAAATGAAAAAACCCTACAACGGTTCTCATCCTGTCTATCACAAAGAACCTACCAGGTGTCAATCAACGACACCCACTCAAAGGAAATAAACCTCGCCACTGGAGTTCCCCAAGGTTCCGCACTATCTGCGATGCTCTTCAACATTTATCTTCTCCCGATATGCTACTTCCTATCAAACCTTAAACTGACCCATTTCATATATACTGATGACATCCAAATACTTATCCCAAATCACAACACTCTGGAAGATACCTACAAAAAAAACAGCCAATTACTTCAGCAAAATAAAGCAACTACTAACCAACATGAGACATATCCTAAACATTGAGAAGACAGAAATAATCATGCTGGATAGAAAGAACAATCCTCCGCACCTACCACCAATCAACATAATGAACCAAAAGATGGCAATCTACCCTGTCACCCATGCCCGCAACCTAGGAGTCATAATTGACAAGGAACTATCCTTCAAGAACCATATTACTCACTGACAACAATTACTCACTGACAACTTTCTGGCACTCAACACCAACAAAACCGAACTACTCATCATCTCTCCCCCCAACATTCCCACACTAAGCCTTTCTTCCCTCTCACCACCAGGCTGCCCACCCACCCAATTTGTCCGCAGCCTTGGCATATGGATAGACAACCATTTTAGCCTCAAAAAATTCATTTCTAACGCTATTAAGAGCGGATTCTTCAAACTCCACACCTTGAAGAGAATCAAACCACTACTACACACTTCTGACTTCCGAACAGTACTGCAGGCCATGATCCTATCCAAACTGGACTACTGCAATGCTATCCTCCTAGGCCTCCCAAAAAATACCCTTCAACCGTTGCAGCTCCTACAGAATGCTGCCGCCCGCATTCTCACAAACACTCACCGTCATGACCACATCACCCCAGTTCTTCAATCCCTGCACTGGCTCCCAGTAACCTCCAGGATAATCTATAAATCCCTCACCCTCATACACAAAGCCATTCACAACCAAGACATGCACTGGTTCCCTGAATATCTCCATCTCCACAACACAACCAGACCAACTAGAAAACAGCACCAAGCCAAACTCCTGACTCCCTCCCCCAAAGTCATCAAACATGCCACGATCAGAGATAGATCATTCATTATAGCAGGCACTTCCCACTGGAACAAAATGCCACCCAACCTACGCCAGGAACCCTGCCATAAAAAATTCAAACAGAATCTTAAAACCTGGCTCTTCAAACTAGCATACCCTGACGCCCCCTCCCTGACTGACACGCCCTTTTGAACTTAACAACCATGACCCTCATCCATTCCCACTCCCATTCCCATTCCTCCCACCCCCATTCCCATTCCTCCAACCCTCTCCCCTTCCTCATCCCCTCTCACCCTCCAACCCTCCACCCTCACCCTCCCCTTCATCCTACTACCTGCTCTAACCGCCTATACTCCCTGGCACCATGTGAATAGTTAAAATGTAAATATAGTTAATGTGAATACAGTTAATGTGAATATACTTAAAATATGTGAATATGTAACCACCTATCAAGTTGAATTAATTACCTCAATGTTTCTTCCTACTCTATTGTAAAGCCTGTTGCTATGTTATGTTACATTGTGAACCGAGGTGATGTTTTTAACGTGCCCCGGTATATAAAAAATCCTTAAATAAATAAAACAAATAAATATCACTGCAAAAATCAAAGATGTATATCACAAACTCCTAACCCTACGACATCTAAAACCTTTTCTTTCCCCCAACGACTTCAGTCCCATTCTCAGAGACCTCCACTGGCTCCCCATACCCTCCCACATACACTACAAAACCCTTACCATAGTACATAAAGCCATTCACACACACAACTCCAATTGGTTAGACCTTACTTTTACTGCTCCCCAGTCCACTCGACCCACCAGAACTGCCAACAAAGGCACCCTTCTTGTGCCTTCACTTAAAATTGCCCTTCTCTCATCTACACGCGACCATGCCCTCTTAATCGCTGGTCCCGCTCTTTGGAACACCCTGCTGCCCAATCTGCGTCTTAAACCATGTGTGATCAAATTCAAAAAGAAATTAAAAACTTTGTTATTTAAGCAAGCTTATCCAGAATAGACGGCCCTCAAACCTGTCATCCTATGTATCGCCACATGGTGTTTATGCTCTCCTCATATTGAGGAGCCAGTTGTTTTGTTAATCTCTATCTTCATAGCTGCTTCTTGTTACCCCACTTCCCAGTTGTGTTTTCCTTGTTAACATGTAACTTCTAAAACTAATTTGTTCAATGTAAACCAGTATGATGTCCAAAACTAATACCAGTATATAAAAATGTTTAAATAAAATAAATAAATAAATAAAAAGAAATTAGTGTAACACATAATTATATATTTGGCTACATGTTCAGTTTAGCTGGTTAAATGTATATATATATATACATACATGTTCAGTTTAGCTGGTTAAATGTATACATTTAACCAGCTAAACTGAACATGTAGCCAGCTAAGCTGAGCAAGTATGATAAGGCATTATACATGATTATATATCTCCAAGGATATAATTTAATGCTTTTAGTACAGAATATTCTATATATAAATATATATTAATATTTATGAGAGCATATTACAATTTACAGATATAGAAAAATAAATTTTAAATCTATTGCTTTTATACAATTATAGTAAGCAATATTGTATATAAATTATTGGATTTCTACATGCATGTCTGAGATGAAGGTCCAGTGTATTTTTGGATGCAACCAAACTATAAAAGAAATCAACAACGGAAGGGGCGTACTTTTGAAAATTCTAGCTCTTCTTCAGATTCTTCAGGAGAAGAGAGAGAAAATAATGAACATAAGAATCTGGATAATGCTAAACGCAATAGGAAAGTACGTTTTCAGAATAAAAAAAACCAGAATCCTACGGGATGGAATTCAGGCACGGAGAATTCAGGCACGGGGACCAATACAGCCCGTACATGACCTCTCACACGATCACAACAGGAGACGAATCTACGGTGATTAATTTGTCTACGTCTCAATTGACAACAGAACAAATCGCTGTATTAGAGAGGGGTTTGTCCTATGTACCCACAGTGCGGTGTGATATGTTTGAAGTTGAAAAGTTTTTTCACAAATTCATTAGAAGTTTATGGTTAAAGGTCTTTTTTTCCAGACATTCAGATAATACATATGATACTTCTATAGTGACACCTAAGTCAAAATGGTGTCCACCGGGACCTGTGGATCCATTGGTTGGCACTTTTCGTGATTTGGTATTAAACGAATTAAGAGATATGAAGTTTTTCTCCAGTGATAAAGATCAGAATTGTTCTGCAGCAGAATTAAGATCCTTGAATGATTTAGCTAAAGATCCCTCTATTATAGTGAAGGCAGCAGATAAAGGTGGGGCTGTGGTTATAATGGATGTGGGCGATTATTACTCAGAAGTATTGCGACAAGTTGAGGACACTGCATATTATACAAAACTGGAGCAAGATCCCACTACTGAGTTGAAATCGATGATAGATGCCTTGATAGAGATGGCATTTTTAAGATTTTGGATTACATCGAGGGAGAAACGTTTTTTGATGGTGGATCACCCCAAGATACCTGTATTGTATATACTCCCGAAGATACATAAATCTTTGGAGAAACCCCCAGGTAGACCAATAGTGTCGACTAGAGGTTAGTTGTTAGAACCCTTGTCGATATTTGTTGACAAATTTTTAGCGCCATTGGTCAAAGAATTACCGTCATTTGTGAGGGACTCCTCGGATTTGATTATGAAGTTGGAGAGGATTTCTGCTGAGATATTTCCTAAAGCATCTTTGGCTCTTGCCACTATTGATGTTGTTTCGCTCTATACCAACATCCCCCAGACGGAAGCGATTAATATCATCAAACAGAAAATTCAAGGGACGAGTCAAAATACTCGTATTCCTCCAGAGTTTATCAATTCTTTGGCAGAAATTGCTTTGAGAAACAATTTCTTCAAATTTCATGACACTGTTTTTCATTAGACTAAGGGAGTGGTGATGGGCGCCACTATGGCGCCTGATGTCGCCAATCTGTACATGGGAGATATTGAAGACAAATTTTTGAATAATAATCCTTTCAGCCGACATGTGATACTCTGGAAGCAATATGTTGATGATATCATAATATTGTGGGATGGGGATGAAAATATTTTTAGAGCTTTCATAGAGTGGCTGCAGAATTGTGATTCCAACCTTAGTTTCACTTATGTATTTGACAGGAGAAATATCTCATATTTAGACATCTCAATTACTATACAACAGTGGGGTTTTCAATTTTCAATCTATCGCAAACCCACCAACAGAAACACCATTTTAAGATTTGATAGTTGCCATCCTTATCATCTACGTACTAATTTGCCTTTTGGGCAATTTTTGAGACTCAGACGCCTGTGCTCAGATTTACAAGAATATAAATTGAAGTCTCAATTTATGATGACTTGTTTCCTACAACGGGGCTATCCCTTGCATGTGATTAAGAAAGCTTACAAAAGAGCCCGATGGATAAACCGTGACTTGCTATTTCAACCATCACAAGATACTGTAAATCAAGATCGAATGATTTGTGTATTGCCTTTTTCGACACAGATCTATAGAGTACAGAACGTGATAAAGACGTACTGGCACATACTGAGATTACATGAAGATCTAAGACAGCTACCGATTTTTGCATTCAAACAGGGAAAGAACATCAGAGATATTATTGTTCGTTCAGATTTTTCTGACGAATTTAAAGTACAGGATAATCTCGGAGAGTGCGGTTGGGGACATAGACCATGTGGAAAATGTTCCGTGTGTGAACAATCTTTTGATGGGGATAGGTTACCAGTGTTTGCTAAAGGCCAGTTTAGATTGACATCAGCCACCACTTGTGAATCGAGTGGGGTTATATATGGTTTATGGTGTCCTTGCCCGCTGCTGTATATTGGTAAAACCAAGAGAAGCCTTAAGACGAGGATGATTGAACACCGTAGCGCGTTAGCAAGGGGTAGATTAGAAGCGCCGATAGTACAGCACTGTTTAGAAAAGCAGCACACTTTTGCCATGTTGAAATTTGCAGTAATTGAGAAACCCATTCCTAGTAATCGAGGTGGGAATTTTGACAATTATCTAATCCAGAGAGAGCAGAAATGGATATATTTTTTGATTCAGTATTTCCTAAAGGTCTCAACAAAGAAATTGATTGGTCAGTGTTTTAAAAGATGCTATTAAATGTGTTTAAGCTGATAGGGTTCCTTCTATTTTTACATAGGTATATCGTATATAGGTTATCATTACGGTAAATTCATTTGGACGCAATGTGATCTGGGAAGTGTAGTTGTTTGTGAAACATTTGACTACTAAGCTTCCGGTGACGTGGGTGGTCACTGTTTTTTAAACCTTTAATGATAACGGATAGAATGCTAGAGGCGTTCAGATGCCATGGTGAGATCTTGAGAGATGTGCGATTCGTCCCGGTAAGTTCAGTGTTAGGACTATTTGCGTTGCAAATTTAGATTGAGTCATCAAGGTACAAGACTTTGGTTATGGTGGCATTTTCCTCTAATATAATTCTTTTGGGTGTGTTGTTTTTAATGTTTTCTAGGATCTTTAAATAAGTTTCTCCGGCATTTAAAGAACATTGTACTTAATAGTTCCCCCTGAAGAAGACTTGCTGTTAGTCGAAACATGGCCCATGTCGGGTTGGGCATTTGAATTTTATTTTTTATTTATTATTTAGAAACTTTTATATACCGGTATTTGTGGGGACATCATACCGGTTCACATAGTAACTGAAAGATTGGAAAATACATTTCAACAGGGGAATGTAACTGGGCGGGGGGTAGAACAGAGAGGCAGTAGGAAGGATAGGAGAACAAGAAAGTCATAACCAAAACAATTTACAATGAAAGTCTCCTTAAAATAAGGAGAGGGTGGTCACCTGAAAGGGGATTACGAAGGGGAGTGGAAGGAGTTATTCTGTGTAGGCATGGTTGAACAGTAGAGTTTTTAGTTTCTTTTTGAATTTAAATGCACAAGGTTCAAGTCGCATGTGGACAGGTAGAGTATTCCAGAGAGCGGGACCGGCAATAAAGATGGCATGGTCGCGGGTGGAGGAGAGATGAGCCAGTTTCAAGGATTGAACATGTAGGGTGCCTTTGTTGGTAGATCTGGTGGCTCGGGTGGACATGGGGGCAGTGAAAGGGAGGTCGAGCCAGTTGGAGTTGTGGGTGTAAATGGACTTGTGAATTATGGTCAAAGTTTTGTAGTGTATACGGGACATTATGGGGAGCCAATGTAAATCCTTGAGGATAGGGGTAATATGGTCATGTTTGCGTGTGTTAGTGATGAGTCTTGCAGTAGCATTTTGCAGAAGTTGGAGGGGTTTTATAGAAGACATTGGGAGCCCTAAGAGGAGGGCATTACAGTAATCTAGTTTGGAGGTGAGGGTGGCTTGGATCACTGTGCGGAGGTCATGGGCGTAGAGCAGGGGTCTGAGTTTCTTTAGTACATTGAGCTTGAAGAAGCCAGTTTTGAGGATGGAATTGATGTGGGGTTTCATACTTAGATTGGGATCAAGAAGGACTCCGAGGTCTCTAACGGAAGGTTGAGCTGTGGGGAGGTTAAGTTTAGGGTCGTTAGGCAGGAGGTCAGGGGGGTGCGAGGAGATGTGGAGGAGTTCCGTTTTGTTGGTGTTGAGAGCAAGCTGAAGGTTGGTGAGGAGGGCGTTGATGGCTGCAAGGCACTTTTCCCAGTGCTCCAGGGCATCAGATATGGAGTTGTGAATGGGAATGATGATCTGTACATCATCAGCATAAAGGTAGAATTTGAGTTTAAGGTCAGAGAGGAGGTGGCAGAGAGGAGTGAGGTAAATATTGAATAGGGTAGATGAAAGTGATGAGCCTTGCGGGACTCCTTGTTGTAGGGGATATGAGGCAGATAGGTTGTTTCCAATTTTAACAGAAAACTTTCTGTTAGAGAGATAGGATTTGAACCAAGCTAGAGCTATTCCTGAGATGCCGATGCTTTCTAGCCGTGTCAGGAGGTGGTGGTGACTGATGGTGTCAAAGGCCGCTGAGATGTCAAGAAGGGCGAGGAGGTAGCTGTGGCCTTGTCCCAGACCTCTGAGAAGATAGTCAGTGAGGGAGAGCAGTAAGGATTCGGTGTTAAAGTGCTTCCTGAATCCAAATTGGGAGACATGGAGGATATCATGGTTTTCTAGGTAGTCCATGAGTTGTGAATTTACCACCTTTTCCATAAGTTTGGAGATAAAAGGGAGATTGGAAATGGGGCGGAAGTTGGAAGGGTCTTTTGGGTCTAGGGAGGGTTTCTTGAGGAGGGGTTTGACAACAGCGTGTTTGAGGGAATCTGGGACTATCCCGTGGGTGATGGAGCAGTTGATAATCTCAGCTATGGTGCTGGATATGCTGTTGGGAATGGCTATTAGCGCTTTGGTGGGAATGGTGTCGTTGGGATGAGAGGCAGGCTTAAGTTTTCGAAGGAGGCCTGTAATTTCTTTAGAGGAGGTAAGATCCATTGTGGCCATTGAAGGTTGGGACAGGGAGGGGATCGAGGGTGGGTTAGAAGGGGGAGAAGGGTTGGTGGGGGAAAATCTGGAGAGGAGGTTGGAGATTTTGCTTTGGAAATAGTTGGCCAGTTCTTCACATTTGGCCACGGCCTCGGAATCTGGGATAATGGGGGGGACAGGGGTGGTGAGGCTGGTGACGTAGGAGAAAAGAACTTTGGGGTTGAATGACCTTACGGCTAAGTATATTTTTGTTATTTAAAGTTTGACATTAAGCTTTTAAGCCGGTTGGGTAATAATAGATACCCTTTAATAGATGCTATAGAATAAAAAATACAAAAATAGTTTTTGGAATTTAAATAGTATTAAAAATATTTCTATAAAAGTCTACAATAGAGACACAGAGACAATAAATGATTAAAATATCGATACTCTGAAGGCTGACTACTGCCTGGGGCCCTGTAAGGGCGAGAGACAGCAGATTAAATCTTTCATTGAGTATATACCGATGATATTGTCTCTAGTCTAGTTGGAAGTTTTGTATGAGTTAAATAGTTTATTGCTATTTCCCTCTCTAAAGTTGGTCACTTTTGTTGTGAGTAGTTATTGGAGAGGTGGTTGCTTCTGTATATGTGATGTCTGAGATGAAGTACATGTTTCATTAAGACTATAAGCTGTCAGTAAGTAAAGGGTATATATACAATGAAATGTAAGGCCTCAAGGCTGCCAAATGTTCCTATGGTGTGCCTGGGAACATGGTAAATTAACTTGTATATGATAAGCAACCATCTTGTTATCAATTTTTATGCATCTGTCATATGGCTAGATCAATAATATACTTTTTTCATGTAAAATAAATTCATATTATTTTTTAAGACTATATGAGTTATTGAGTTTCTGATCTCATCAAATAATTATTTGTTCTCAATTTAATGCATTATCTCTAAGGAGCACTGCTGTGTTAAATTTACGTGACATGGTGCTCTAGGGAAAGAGAGTAACCTATAAGGGAACTCTTTATTAATGTTTCTCTTACTTAGATCTACCTATCAGAGCAGAACCAAGACACAGGTAACATAGAAACATAGAAATGACGGCAGAAGAAGACCAAACGGCCCATCCAGTCTGCCAGCAAGCCCCACACATTTCTCTCTCATACTTATCTGTTTCTCTTAGCTCTTTGGTTCCATTTCCCTTCCACCCCCACCATTAATGCAGAGAGCAGTGATGGAGCTGCATCCAAGTGAAATATCAAGCTTGATTAGTTAGGGGTAGTAGGGGTAGTAACCGTAACAATCAGTAAAAATGTCATACTGCCTTCCCAGTCAGCCACGTTTCAAATGTCCTTCATCAGGAGATGTCAATCAAGTGATAATCAAAGAATGAGACAAGTATTCAAAAATATTAAATGGCTTCTAGCCATTGGATCATTCTTCGATTCACTGGCACATCATCATTTGATTGACATCCCCTGATGAAAGAGTAGGTTTGAAATGTGGCCAACATTGGGAGGGCAGTAAGATATTTTTACTGATTACCTGCCAGAAATTATATTGTACAGATAACTGCTATGAACATTTATCAATATCCATCAGTGTATAAAAAGTACACAAAAATTCTTAAGTTGAGGATGCAAAGATCAACACTTGTGTTTTGTGTTGGAGCTTACATCGGCCTCGAGCTGGGGCGCTCAAGGCTTGGCAATCTGTTGCACTGATGATGGAACGGAGCGCAACTGGGAACTCTCCAGCATGGAACAAGGAGGAAGTGTGCCCTTGTAGTGAGGACAGTCCAGGTCTGGGAGTCAGGAACAGACAAGGAAAGTCCATGAAGACTTGGAGTAGACTTGGACGAGGAAAGTCCTTGAAGACTTGGATGAGGAAAGTCCTTGAAGACTTGGGCATAGACACAGAAGGGATGAGCAAAACCCTCAGGCGACCTACACAGCCCGGAGGCTGGTCGTGGACCACAATGTCCTCCACGCACCCTACTCATCCCGAAGGCTGGTCGCGGACCACATGAGGAACGGGACAGGCTCAGAAGGTCTCATAGCACAGGAGTGAAGTAACCCCTCGGATCCTCCGGAGTCAGGACAGGATTCAGGAGAAGATAAAACATGGAACTTGGAACTCTGATTAAAAACAAGGAATCGCCGGACGCACAGGTTGATCAGGACCTGGAGCATCAGGACCGGGATGAGACATCAGACATCAGGACTGGAACGGAACATCAGAAATGAAATGGAACATCAGGACTGGAACCAAGGTGAAGATCAAGTAAACCAGGCAAGAGCTGAAGATGGAGTCCTAGGGAGGAGCACACCTGCATTGGCCCTTTAAAGCTTGAGAGAAGCCGCGGCCGCGCCCCCTAGGCAGAGGGGGCAGGACCCTGGACAGCAGCCATGCTTGCCACTGAGGAGACTGAGCAGGCCTCAGGGCTGGCCTGACGTTGAGGATGGCCACCGGGCCAGGCAGGGAGGATGGAGAGTGGCTCCAGCTGTGAAGGAGAGACCGGGGATGCGGCCGCCTGGAGGCGAAGAATGGGTGGCAACAGCAGCCCAGCCACGAAGGTAGGAGCGGCGTGGCCTTCACACCGTGGGAGCAAGGTTTTCAGGGCGGCTCCAGGCAAGGCCCTGGCTTCTATGGCCTCCGGGCCAAGGGTAAGAGCCTGCTCGCAGCCCTACAGTGAGCAGGATAGGAACATTCACGGAGCGGGATGCCAGTGGCCAGTAGTTGGTGTTCCACCTTCACGGAGCGGAAGGATGGAGGGCTGCTATCTCCAAAACAAACAAACAAACAAACAAACAAAAAAATAAAAACAGGGGTGGGTAAGAGTATGGGGTAAGGGTGTGGCCTGCTTGTTACAGTGGTTGCTACCCCTAATTGAGCTGGACGTTCACTTGGATGCAGATACGGCGCTGCTCTCTAAATTGGTGGTGGGGTGGAGGGGAATTAGGGCTGGAGGGTACTGGAAGCCAATAGTAACAGGTGGGAGAGAAAAAAGCGGAAAAAATGGATAAAGTGCGTAGCTTGCTGGGCAGACTGGATGGGCCGTTGGGTCTTCTTCTGCCGTCATTTCTATGTTTCTATATTACAGATTTTATTTTGCTTAAAATATTCTTTAAAACATGTGTTTTGTGAGTTTTTCGCCCAGTCCATTTCTTTGATTAGAGAGTGTTGATTGGAAGATAAACTTAATATTAGCTTACAGCATCAGGAGACTGTAACCTGGGTGTTAAGAAGCTGAATTTGAGTCCACAATTTTTACCCATACATTATTGCATCAGTTCCTTGGGGAGAGAAGCCTGCGACTATGTAAAATAATACATCACATTGTAAAATTGCATAAGAAGTGGAAGGTCTTTACCTCATTGTGAACCTTGCTCTTCAGCTCACATGCCTGGCACCTTATATCCGCCTCCATCGTGGCTCCGTTAGCTGCTGCCAGGGCGCTGTAGAGGGAGAATGTGTTGTCAGAGTTTATGAGGGTCCCATCTGACTGTACCACACTGAAGTGGCCACTGTAGGAACTTTCCTCCCCTTTGATATGGGATTTGAGTTTGTGCATAACAGAGGTGTCACTGAAAGAAAACCAAGAGATCACAGATTTAGCTGACAGTTATATGAGAGAGTTTATTCTGTCTTCCTACAAGTGAGAGGTATTAATAATGTTAAGATGGCAACTCCTGAACAAACTTCCATGAGAATAAAGTCTCTTGAACTTGGGAAAAGGAAAGCATCAGAAGAAAAAGAGGACCTGGATTCATGCACACAACTACTAGGCCTGGCCTATGATGGAAAACTTTCTGACCCCATCACCTCTATAATCCCACCCTGGACCTCCAATCCAAACCCAACACCCAGATTTCCACTCCCTGACCAATCAATCTCAGAGTCTGCCTGGAGAGCTTCAGCTGGCAGCAATAAACATGAAAGTTGTTGGAGGACTGATAGCAGAAGGTTATCCTCTCTCACTTTGGTTAGCTGCAGTGTGATGGTCCCTACTGAGCGGTCTCTCACTCTTCCCTTCCTGTTTGCTCTCTCACTTTGGTTAGCTGCAGTGTGATGGTCCCTGCTGAGCGGTCTCTCACTCTTACCTTCCTGTTTGCTCTCTCACTTTGGTTGGCTGTAGTGTGATGGTCCCCGCTGAGCTGTCTCTGGTTCTTACCTTCCTATTTGCTCTCTCACTTTGGTTAGCTGCAGTGTGATGGTCCCTGCTGAGCTGTCTCAGGCTCTTACCTTCCTGTTTGCTCTCTCACTTTGGTTAGCTGCAGTGTGATGGTCCCTGCTGAGCTGTCTCTGGCTCTTACCTTCCTGTTTGCTCCCTCACTTTGGTTAGCTGCAGTGTGATGGTCCCTGCTGAGCTGTCTCAGGCTCTTACCTTCCTGTTTGCTCTCTCACTTTGGTTAGCTGCAGTGTGATGGTCCCTACTGAGCGGTCTCTACTCTTACCTTCCTGTTTGCTCTCTCACTTTGGTTAGCTGCAGTGTGATGGTCCCTGCTGAGCGGTCTCTCACTCTTACCTTCCTGTTTGCTCTCTCACATTGGTTAGCTGCAGTGTGATGATCCCTGCTGATCTGTCTCTGGGTCTTACCTTCCTGTTTGCTCTCTCACTTTGCTTACCTGCATGTGATGGTCCCTGCTGAGCTGCCTCTGGCTCTTACCTTCCTGTTTGCTCTCTCACTTTGGTTAGCTGCAGTGTGATGGTCCCTGCTGAGCTGTCTCTGGCTCTTACCTTCCTGTTTGCTCTCTCACTTTGGTTAGCTGCAGTGTGATGGTCCCTGCTGAGCTGTCTCTGGCTCTTACCTTCCTGTTTGCTCTCTCACATTGATAGGCTGCAGTGTGATGTTCCCTGCTGAGCTGTCTCTGGCTCTTAACTTCCTGTTTGCTCTCTCACTTTGGTTAGCTGCAGTGTGATGGTCCCTGCTGAGCTGTCTCTGGCTCTTACCTTCCTGTTTGCTCTCTCACTTTGGTTAGCTGCAGTGTGATGGTCCCTGCTGAGCTGTCTCTGGCTCTTACCTTCCTGTTTGCTCTCTCACTTTGGTTAGCTGCAGTGTGATGTTCCCTGTTGATCTGTCTCTGGCTCTTACCTTCCTGTTTGCTCTCTCACTTTGGTTAGCTGCAGTATGATGGTCCCTGCTGAGCGGTCTCTCACTCTTACCTTCCTGTTTGCTCTCTCACTTTGGTTAGCTGCAGTGTGATGGTCCTTGCTGAGCTGTCTCTCACTCTTACCTTCCTGTTTGCTCTCTCACTTTGGTTAGCTGCAGTGTGATGGTCCCTGCAGAGCTGCCTCTGGCTCTTACCTTCCTGTTTGCTCTCTCACTTTGGTTAGCTGCAGTGTGATGTTCCCTGCTGAGCTGTCTCTGGCTCTTACCTTCCTGTTTGCTCTCTCACTTTGGTTAGCTGCAGTGTGATGGTCCCTGCTGAGCTGTCTCTGGCTCTTACCTTCCTGTTTGCTCTCTCACATTGATAGGCTGCAGTGTGATGGTCCCTGCTGAGCGGTCTCTCACTCTTACCTTCCTGTTTGCTCTCTCACTTTGGTTAGCTGCAGTGTGATGGTCCCTGCTGAGCTGTCTCTAGCTCTTACCTTCCTGTTTGCTCTCTCACTTTGGTTAGCTGCAGTGTGATGGTCCTTGCTGAGCTGTCTCTGGCTCTTACCTTCCTGTTTGCTCTCTCACTTTGGTTAGCTGCAGTGTGATGGTCCCTGCTGAGCTGTCTCTGGTTCTTACCTTCCTGTTTGCTCTCTCACTTTGGTTAGCTGCATTGTGATGGTCCCTGCTGAGCGGTCTCTCACTCTTACCTTCCTGTTTGCTCTCTCACTTTGGTTAGCTGCAGTGTGATGGTCCTTGCTGAGCTGTCTCTGGCTCTTACCTTCCTGTTTGCTCTCTCACTTTGGTTAGCTGCAGTGTGATGGTCCCTGCTGAGCTGTCTCTGGCTCTTACCTTCCTGTTTGCTCTCTCACTTTGGTTAGCTGCAGTGTGATGGTCTCTGCTGAGCTGTCTCTCACTCTTACCTTCCTGTTTGCTCTCTCACTTTGGTTAGCTGCAGTGTGATGGTCCCTGCTGAGCTGTCTCTGGCTCTTACCTTCCTGTTTGCTCTCTCACTTTGGTTAGCTGCAGTGTGACGGTCCCTGCTGAGCTGTCTCTGGCTCTTACCTTCCTGTTTGCTCTCTCACGTTGGTTAGCTGCAGTGTGATGATCCCTGCTGATCTGTCTCTGGGTCTTACCTTCCTGTTTGCTCTCTCACTTTGGTTAGCTGCAGTGTGATGGTCCCTGCTGAGCTGTCTCTGGTTCTTACCTTCCTGTTTGCTCTCTCACTTTGGTTAGCTGCAGTGTGATGGTCCCTGCTGAGCTGTCTCTGGCTCTTACCTTCCTGTTTGCTCTCTCACATTGATAGGCTGCAGTGTGATGTTCCCTGCTGAGCTGTCTCTGGCTGTTACCTTCCTGTTTGCTCTCTCACTTTGGTTAGCTGCAGTGTGATGGTCCCTGCTGAGCTGTCTCTGGCTCTTACCTTCCTGTTTGCTCTCTCACATTGATAGGCTGCAGTGTGATGTCCCCTGCTGAGCTGTCTCTGGCTCTTACCTTCCTGTTTGCTCTCTCACTTTGGTTAGCTGCAGTGTGGTGGTCCCTGCTGAGCGGTCTCTCACTCTTACCTTCCTGTTTGCTCTCTCACTTTGGTTAGCTGCAGTGTGATGGTCCCTGCTGAGCTGTCTCTGGCTCTTACCTTCCTGTTTGCTCTCTCACTTTGGTTAGCTGCAGTGTGATGTTCCCTGCTGAGCTGTCTCTGGCTCTTACCTTCCTGTTTGCTCTCTCACTTTGGTTAGCTGCAGTATGATGGTCCCTGCTGAGCGGTCTCTCACTCTTACCTTCCTGTTTGCTCTCTCACTTTGGTTAGCTGCAGTGTGATGGTCCTTGCTGAGCTGTCTCTCACTCTTACCTTCCTGTTTGCTCTCTCACTTTGGTTAGCTGCAGTGTGATGTTCCCTGCTGAGCTGTCTCTGGCTCTTACCTTCCTGTTTGCTCTCTCACATTGATAGGCTGCAGTGTGATGTTCCCTGCTGAGCTGTCTCTGGCTCTTACCTTCCTGTTTCCTCTCTCACTTTGGTTAGCTGCAGTGTGATGGTCCCTGCTGAGCTGTCTCTGGTTCTTACCTTCCTATTTGCTCTCTCACTTTGATTAGCTGCAGTGTGATGGTCCCTGCTGAGCTGTCTCTGGCTCTTACCTTCCTGTTTCCTCTCTCACTTTGGTTAGCTGCAGTGTGATGGTCCCTGCTGAGCTGTCTCTGGCTCTTACCTTCCTGTTTGCTCTCTCACTTTGGTTAGCTGCAGTGTGATGGTCCCTGCTGAGCTGTCTCTGGCTCTTACCTTCCTGTTTCCTCTCTCACTTTGGTTAGCTGCAGTGTGATGGTCCCTGCTGAGCTGTCTCTGGTTCTTACCTTCCTATTTGCTCTCTCACTTTGATTAGCTGCAGTATGATGGTCCCTACTGAGCGGTCTCTCACTCTTACCTTCCTGTTTGCTCTCTCACTTTGGTTAGCTGCAGTGTGATGGTCCCTACTGAGCTGTCTCTGGCTCTTACCTTCCTGTTTGCTCTCTCACTTTGGTTAGCTGCAGTGTGATGGTCCCTGCTGAGCTGTCTTTTCCAGGATATGTCTCAGTGGAGAGTTTTTTCCCCTTTTCATCCACCACGAGGATCCTGATTGTCTCTCCCTGCATCAGGTTGCTCTTGGTAAGAATATTCAGATCCAGTTCTGTAGCCGGACGTGTCTCCTCCTGCAGCTTCTTCACGTATTCATCAAAGTCCTTCTGCTGAGTCTCTGTTAGCTTCTGTTTTCCTTCCCCAGGTGTTATCTTTTTCATTTTTTTCCCATGTCTTTGATCAACAAAGAATCGTTCTGTCTTTTGCCTTCCTACTATATTGCCCACGGTCTCTGCCACTTTTTCTCCCAAAACGTTTTTGCCTAGTTTATTTAAGCATCCTGCTAAATGGTTGGTAATGAGCTGCATCAATTGCTGGGATACTTCATGGCAGGCAGTGCTCAGCAATTCCTCCTGCAGAGTCTGCACGTCAGGATCGTCAATCCAGTCCTCCTCCTTGTACTGCACTTTATTTGTGTTGGCATCAATTTGTTTAGCTATGAACGGTGCTATTCTCTTGTCAATTATGTCTTTAGTTGGAAAGTGTTGCACCATATTTATAATATCGAGGGAACATTCTCCCAGTACTGCAGCCAAACTAACAACTTTCAGTGCTGCTTTCTTCGCCTTTGCTTTCTTCATCACTGCCAGTGCTAAAGACTTTACACTTTTCAGATAAAATGCCACGGTATCTAGGGTGGCAAAATCATTTCCGACATCCTCAGCAGCCAGTTTGCAGATAGTTTGCACTATGGATTTCATGTGTACTTTACTACCATCTGGAATTGTAAATGTTTTCTGATTCAGTTTCTTTAAGACACTCTCGGGTACTGAATGAACCAGGATAAAGCTGGTTAGGTATTTCTTCAGGTCGGGGTTCTCTCTGATTGCAACAGACACACTGTCACGGAGCATCTTTTCAAAAATGGCCTGGAAGGCTTCTTGTAGTCCCTTTTCTACCCCAAACTCTAAGACTGTCATCACCCCTTGTATGACGATTTCCTGCCCGGCATACTTAGTAGCATGTATAAAGCTTTTCCTTACAGTCAAGCTCATTGACTGCGACAGTGACTGTTTGGTGACTGAAGAGACCACTGTTACACCGCTTCTGACTGAATTAAATGTGACCCTTCCTGATCGAATGACATCGCCTGCCACAGATGCAAAGCTTTTGCTTCCTGTCATCAAACTTTTCACTGTTGTTACTCCCCTTTTAATTACACTAAATCCTGCAGTCAGTAAGGAGATCCCAATGCTGATGGCTTTGCAGATGGCCCATTGTACCCAACTAAAGGATCCCGTGGCCATACCAATTATCCCTTCTATCAGGTCAGAAACCCCCTCCATTATCAGCCCCATCCCAAACTGAGTGGCTGTCCCCAAGGAGAGAACAAGTACCAGGCCCCCAGCCAGAATCTGCAGAGCCCCAAGGATTGCGCAGATCATTGCATCAATGCAAAACTCGGGCTTCTTCTCTACTTCAAAGACAAAAGCCAGGCCCATGTCATACAAAGTGCTGAGTTCATTTGTGGTTATATAATCATAGTCCTGGCAGAGTGAGAATATTCCTTTACCCTCGGTTATTACATTCTCTCCTGCCTTCTGAATTTCTAATAACTTTGCAACAGATTTGTCAATATAATTAATCCAGGACTGGAACAAGCTGCTTCGAGTTTGCATTTGCTTTGTGAAGTTTGTTGTTTCTTTGCAGTGAGGCTCAAACTTTGCAAGGCAGGACATCTGGCAAGCTACCGTTGTGTTTGTCAGTTCAGAAATGTAGATATCCATTGTCTTCTTAGTTTCATTCAATAAATCAATTGCTCTCTGTATGTAGCCATTCTTTCTCAGGATAACTGTAATGTATGCCTGATTGTACAGTGAGACGGCACGATACACTGGATCAGTGCTCTTTACTTTTTCCCAGTACTTTAATGCTCCATAATCATTGCTTTTGTCCATGGTGAGTAAGTACATACGATCCAGAGCCAATTTAGTGAAGTCATAAAAGTTACTAGAGTTCCCTTTCAGGACTTCATCTATCTTCCTCTTGACTACATGACTAAGGTCATTCTTTAGTTGGTCTAAATTCATATGGTTCTCAATGTCTTTCTCACGGAGAGTGAGCCACAGGGACCAGGTCTCCTTTAACGCATTCAGAGCTGGCTTGAAATCCATTTTATCCTTGTAAGAACCAAAGATAGTGCGTAGACGATTTCTGTCAGAACATGTGAAAATATCCAGCTTTTCATCCTTGCTGTAACTGTTATCAAATTCATTAAGAAGATTGCAGAAAATGTTAAATAACACCTCCCGCACACTGACCTGCAGCAACTCGTCATTCTCCATATCAGCAATGCATCTCTTCTCATTATCTGCCCTCAGCTGTCTCATGATCTCTATTGGTTGGTCTTGGTAGGATGGGGCCAAGTCTTCATAATTTAAAACCATCTGCACCATTCCTGGGTTTCCTTTCCGAGCTGTACGCCCAAATATTTGCTTCTCAACTCTCATGTTTTTAGGGAAATGTGTAAGAATCACACACAGACCACCACTCTCATTCACGTCTTTGTTCATCTTAAAGTCTGTGCCTCTTCCACCGAGATTAGTTGCAATAACAACATCTCCAGGTATAAATATTTTATCTTCCACATTGTGTTTATCACTTCTTGTATACATTGTTAGTTTGTCTGAACTGGGGACGATCTCATATTCTAATAATTTCTTCTGAACTTCATCAGCTGTTCTGACATCCTCACAGATCACTAACACAGCTTGACCTTTGATCCATTCCTTTTCACTGGTTCTTTCCTTGACACAGTCACAAATCTTTTTGATCCAGGCGCCCCTTCCTCTTTTCACCTGAATAGGTGGTAATTCAACTCTCTTTGTGTGGCGGTGGGTTGGGATTGGAAAACAAGAGGTTTTGAAATGTTTTCTAAGGAACTCTTTTTCTGCCTCATCTCCTAAGGTCCCAGAGACCCCAAATATGCCAGTGCCTTTAGTGTATCGCTGGAAGAAATGGAAATTAGACATAAAATTAGTTACATTTGTTAAAGGTGAGATCGCCAACTGATGTTTCATCTCCAGAAACTGTTGTAGACCATCACCCCAGCGTTTGTTCTTCTCAAGTATTCCTGTAGCTCTGAAGTCAACTGGAATAATTCCATCATATTCTTGACTCTCTGAAACAGTCTTGTCTTTCCCTGGATCTATAGCAGAATCTATCATGTACTCTCGGTTATTCATCATTAAAATGGCTTTCAAAGCATTTTCCACAAAGACTCTTAGTCTGTTATTTGTGTATTCCTTCAGAAATCCTGGCAGCATGAGGAAGTTCTCATCCATTTTCTCTTCCTTCTCTCGGGGTATATAATCATTGGAGAATCTAATTATAGATTTTATTTGATCCACTGTTGCTGTTATCAATTCGTCTTCTGTTATCATCAAACAGGCCAGGCCGTGTTCCAGAAGGAGCATATGGATCTTGTTATCATGGGTCACTGTGGCGTTTGCATCACATCTCACAGCTTTACCATTCTGTACCTTATAGCATTCAAACAGTACAGTGTCTTCCAAAACTACTTGGAAAACAGTTAAAAGATCTCGCAGTTGAGAAGGTTCAAGTTTATTCATGATTTCCTTAATTTCAGAATCTTGTGATTCTTGACTTGGTTCATTTACTTTAGATGCAAGTTTTTTAATATCTTCCTCAGTGAAGAATCCTAGCTGTAGCCCAGATACCAGAATGTCCTGTGGGTTCAAATGCTCAGATGTCTCAGACCCCATCACAGCTGTTACTGCAGCTTTGTGAAAATACTGGGCTCCTGTTAACCAAACACGTTCCCCAGTCTCAGCGTCTTCTATCTGTTGGCATGTGCAGACCTTTGCCCAAATAGCAGCCAGAACTTGTTCTAAATGTCTCATCCCAGTGGCTGCATGTGAGAGGTACGTGACTTGCACACCACTGTCTAAGGTCATGTAGTCAACCTCATCGACAATGGCCACATCAAAAGGTCGGTCTCCTCGAGTTTTCGTCTTCTCAAACTCCTGCCTGAGGATGTCAGCAGCGAAGTTACTGACCGTCCCATACACAATGTCAGCCTTATATGCCTTTCTTATGGCCTTGTCTCTTTGTTGTGAATTAGTGCATTCTTCTAATCCTGGTGGAGGTATTACACTACAAGACACACCAAATATCTTAAACAGTTTCTCCCAGTCTTCTTTGTCACGACGTGCAAGTACTGGGTTACTTGTTATAACATCAACTTTCTTTCCCCGTATGGCGTGGATAAGAGCAAGCATAGCCACAATAGTAGATTTTCCTTCCCCCGTGGCAATCTCCAGGAGGCAGCCACTGCTTTCTTGTGTTTCAGAAAGAAGAAGAGTCACCAGAGCTGCCAGCTGAGTAAGTGTTGGCAAATAGCCTTCTATTTTCTCACCAGATTTTGTTACAATGGTGGTAACATCCTGAACAGCTTCTGATAAACTGAGAATAATCTGAATTAGGTTTTCCTGATCTGGATTTGCAAAGTCAAGGGATTTTATATCTTTCTTTTTAGTATGTATATGTAACTTCTTATTAATATAAGATCTGTTCTGAGGAATCTGGCTTTCCAAACTCTGAAGGACTGGTTCAAGAATACGCAGGATTTCTTCTGGATATTTATTTGCTCTCATCTCATCCAGAATAGTTTGTGTATTTTTGTCTTTTTCTTTCTTCACATGTATTTGAATATAATCCAGGGGATCTCCTTCTTTAAGAGCAGCAGTGGCAGAGATGGCATCTATGTGGTAAGTCTGAGCCTTCTGGAGAATTCTCTCTACTTTTTCCTGTGAATTGATGGCTAGAGGAACCTGAAGACTAAAGATAACAGCCTGTATGGGGGTCCATATTCCGTTGAATAATATCTGACTGAGGTAGTCCTGGCTCATGCTGGAGAGCTCAGAGAAGACCGTTCTTGAGAGTTTCCATGCTAAGGTCTTGTTTGTTTTGTACAGAATGTGGATGATATGGATAATGCAGCTCGACTTATCATCAATTTCTGTACTAGAAGGCAGTAACTTAACGATATCCAACTTTTCATGTTTTAGTTGGATTACAGTCTGGAGAAGACTGAGGGTTTCTCTCAAGGAGAGATTCTGATTAGTCAAAGTTCTGATCAGACTACTGAGACTCCAATGGGACAAATTCTTCTCCGCATAATATATGCCGAGAAGGTGATGCTGAAGGGTTTCCATGTGTTCTCTAATATCACAGGATGCCATACTTGTGTCTTCCTGGATCTGGTTGTCAATTAGGAGCTCTTTAAATTTCTCTTCAACATCTTTAACCTTTAATAGAAAAACAAGCAAAAACAAAATTATTTGTCTCATGCTGTTACATGTGAACATTAGCAAGGTCAGTATTCAAAGTCCTTTAGACAAATAACTCACAAGTTATCCATCTAAATGGTAGGTTTTGCATATTCCCCTTGTTTATCCAGCTAAAACTTAGCAGAATAATCCATTATCAGGATATGACTTAGTCAATAAGAAAGGGGCATGTTGGGGACATATCTGGATGGGATCAAGTTAGCTAATTAACTCAAGATGTGCCTGCAAGCAGGTTTAATGTTATCAGACTTCGTATGGCTAGATAAATTTAGTCATAACCAGATGTAGTGTATTTGGATTTTCAGAAGGCGTTGACAAAGTCCCTCATGAGAGGCTTCTACGAAAATTAAAAAGTCATGGGATAGGAGGCGATGTTGTGGATTACAAGCTGGTTAAAAGACAGAAAACAGAGAGTAGGATTAAATGGTCAATTTTCTCAGTTGAAAAGGGTAAACAGTGGAGTGCCTCAGGGATCTGTACTAGGGCCGGTGCTTTTCAATATCTATCTATCTATCTATATATATATATATATATATATATATAAATGATCTGGAAAGGAATACGACGAGTGAGGTAATCAAATTTGTGGATGATACAAAATTATTTAGAGTAGTTAAATCACAAGCAGATTGTGATACATTACAGGAGGACCTTGCAAGACTGGAAGTTTGGGCATCCAAATGGCAGATGAAATTTAATGTGGACACGTGCAAGGTGTTGCATATAGGGAAAAATAACCCTTGCTGTAGTTACACGATGTTAGATACCATATTAGGAGCTACCACCCAGGAAAAAGATCTAGGCATCATAGTGGATAACACATTGAAATCATCGGCTCAGTGTGCTGTGGCAGTCAAAAAAGCAAACAAAATGTTAGGAATTATTAGGAAGGGAATGGTTAATAAAACGTAAAATGTCATAATGCCTCTATATCGCTCCATGGTGAGACCGCACCTTGAATACTGTGTACAATTCTGGTCACCGCATCTCAAAAAAGATATAATTGCGATGGAGAAGGTACAGAGAAGGGCGACCAAAATGATAAGGGGAATGGAACAGCTCCCCTATGAGGAAAGGCTGAAGAGGTTAGGACTTTTCAGCTTGGAGAAGAGACGGCTGAGGGGGGATATGATAGAAGTCTTTAAGATCATGAGAGGTCTTGAACAAGTAGATGTGAATCGGTTATTTACACTTTCGAATAATAGAAGGACTAGGAGGCATTCCATGAAGTTAGTGAGTAGCACATTTAAGACTAATCGGAGAAAATTCTTTTTCACTCAATGCACAATAAAGCTCTGGAATTTGTTACCAGAGGATG
This sequence comes from Rhinatrema bivittatum, assembly GCF_901001135.1. Taxonomy (NCBI): domain Eukaryota; kingdom Metazoa; phylum Chordata; class Amphibia; order Gymnophiona; family Rhinatrematidae; genus Rhinatrema; species Rhinatrema bivittatum. Next base: position 829,239,874 of record NC_042615.1, read on the forward strand.
TGGTTAGTGCAGTTAGTGTAGCTGGGTTAAAAAAAGGTTTGGATAAGTTCTTGGAGGAGAAGTCCATTAATGGCTATTAATCAAGTTTACTTAGGGAATAGCCACTGCTATTAATTGCATCAGTAGCATGGGATCTTATTGGTGTTTGGGTAATTGCCAGGTTCTTGTGGCCTGGTTTGGCCTCTGTTGGAAACAAGATACTGGGCTTGATGGACCCTTGGTCTGACCCAGCATGGCAATTTCTTATGTTCTTAACTTCTTATATATTCAAAAGAACATATTCAAAGGATTGTAGGAAGTTAAATGGCCCTGTGGCACTAAAAAAAGAAAAAAGTTTGGATGCCAGCAGTCCAAATGTTAGTGCCCCCTCCAAGCTATGGCATCCCCGCCCCACAAATGCCTCTAAAAATATTGAAATAAATTCAAAAGGAAGAGGTCTGGCACCGGACGGTCCACTCCCTGGTTCCACATTGGTAATGAATAAATATTCCTGGTAATAGACTTATTTTTTAAATTTATTTCAATCTTTTCAGAGGGATTGGGGATGGGGATGCCACTTACCACAGCTTGGGCACAGGGACTGTCGTTTGGGCCACTATGCTCAGAGCTGCTTCTTTGCATGCTGCAGTGTCACTTATCCAGCTTATTCTTTTGAATATCGCCAGTTAAGGGTAAAGTATTGCATGGGAGGTGGCCCCTTGGGATGAGGTGGGGTTGGCACTACCCATAGGAAGGATCCTATGGGTCCCCACCATCGGCAGGCAGAGTGGGCTGATGGACGGATGCCGGCTGGAGCTTCGCCACTACCAGCCCTCGTTCCCCACGGGTTGAGCCTTTGGGTGCCGGGGCCAGCAGGAATTAGGTGGGCCTCCGTATGCAGTTGTCAAGGAGTGAATGGAGGTCAGCCCAGAGGCAGCAACAGTAGAACTGAGGCGTCTGTGCTGGACGAGGCAGATTCCTGGAGACCCGGGCGCCAAAGGAAACCAAAGTCTGATAGGGGGCGTCCGAGTAAGAACAGGCCGAAGCCTGAGAGGCCACGTCCAGGACCAAGACTAGAAGAGCATCGTGGGGCAGGCTGAAGTCAGGGCAGGCGGCAACCCAGGAGCAGTGGCAAGGCAAGACAGTGGTCGGGACCAGGAGAAGATCAATGATGTGGTCAAGCAAAGCAGAGGTCGAGTCCAGGAGAAGATCAATATCACAGTCAGGCAAAGTTGAGTTTGGGTCCAGGAGAAGATCAATAGCGTAGTCAGGCAAAGCAGATGTTGGGTCCAGGAGAAAATCAATAGCGTGGTCAGGCAAAGCAGTGGTCAGGTCCAGGAGAAGATCAATAGCATGGTCAGGCAAAGCAGAGGTTGGGTCCGAGAAATCAATCAGAGGAAGGACAAGGAATCAGGAATGCAGGAACGAAGATCAGGAACAGGAGCTCACAGTGATCAGGAACCAGGAGCACAGGAGAATCACCAGGAGGCAACGAAGTATACAATCAGCGTGGAGACCTATTGCAAAGGCAACTAGCTGGAGCCGAGCCTGGCCTTAAGTACCAAAGCTTCAGCAATGTCATCATCTGGGGCTATGGCCAAGTTCCCACCATGGGCCCTTCAAAAGACAGAGAGGTGTGCGCGCGCTCCTAGGAAGGGGCGCAGCGCTGGATTGTGGCATCTCTCCTCGGGCCACGCGGAGAGGCACACCACTGAGCACAGGAGTCCGTCATAGTACTAAGAATGTCAGGGACAGCCCGAGGATGGAGCCGGCAGCCTACGCTGCAAGGGCCGTGGAACCAGGCACTGGATTAGGCGGCTGAGGGTAAGAGGGCCGAGCGGTGGGTCTGCCGTGGCCGGCACATGCAACAGTAACACCCCTTACGCTCCCCCCTTGGAGGTCTGGGTTTGCCAGGATGGGCACGATAAAACTGGAGGAGGAGGTTTTATCCAGGATATTATGGGCAGGTTCCCACAAATTCTCTTCTGGGCCGTACCCCTCCCAGGAAAGGAGGTATTCCCACTGGCGGCCCCTACGGCGAACATCAAGGAATTCATGGACCTTGTAAGTGCTATCAGACTATGTAACCAGCTTGGATGGTTCAGGAACCTTACATGAAGGCCAGGATAGGATTACTGGCTTCAGGAGTGACACGTGAAACGTGTTGTGGATTCCCAAAGATGGTGGCAGCCGAAGCTAGTATGTGACCGGTCCAACACGCTGAGTAACTGGGAAAGGTCCAATATATCTTGGAGCAAACCTTTGGGAAGGCATCTTAAGATAAATATAACATGTACTCAACCAGACCTTCTGGCCAGGGAGGAAAGTGTTCTAAACATCAAAATCACAGAGCATATAGAAAGACATGGTTTAATGGAACAAAGTCAGCATGGCTTTACCCAAGGCAAGTCTTGCCTCACAAACCTGCTTCACTTTTTTGAAGGAGTTAATAAACATGTGGATAAAGGTGAACCGGTAGATATAGTATACTTGGATTTTCAGAAGGCGTTTGACAAAGTTCCACATGAGAGGCTTCTAGGAAAAGTAAAAAGTCATGGGATAGGTGGCGATGTGCTTTCATGGATTACAAACTGGCTAAAAGACAGGAAACAGAGAGTAGGATTAAATGGACAGTTTTTTCAGTGGAAGGTAGTGGGTGGTAGAGTGCCTCAGGGATCTGTATTGGGACCCTTACTTTTCAATATATTGATAAATGATCTGGAAAGAAATACGATGAGTGAAATCATCAAATTTGCAGATGATACAAAATTGTTCAATCACAAGCAGATTGTGATAAATTGCAGGAAGAACTTGTGAGACTGGAAAATTGGGCATCAAAATGGCAGACGAAATACAGTGTGGATAAGTGCAAGGTGATGTATATAGGGAAAAATAACTCATGCTATAATTACACAATGTTGGGTTCCATATTAGGTGCTACTACCCAAGAAAGAGATCTAGACATCATAGTGGATAACATATTGAAATTGTCGGTTCAGTGTGCTGCGGCAGTCAAAAAAGCAAACAGAATGTTAGGAATTATTAGAAAGGGAATGGTGAATAAAATGGAAAATGCCATAATGCCTCTGTATCGCTCCATGGTGAGACCGCACCTTGAATACTGTGTACAATTCTGGTCGCCGCATCTCAAAAAAGATATAATTGCGATGGAGAAGGTACAGAGAAGGGCGACCAAAATGATAAGGGGAATGGAACAGCTCCCCTATCAGGAAAGGCTGAAGAGGTTAGGACTTTTCAGCTTGGAGAAGAGACGGCTGAGGGGGGATATGATAGAGGTCTTTAAGATCATGAGAGGTCTTGAACAAGTAGATGTGAATCGGTTATTTACACTTTCGAATAATAGAAGGACTAGGAGGCATTCCATGAAGTTAGTGAGTAGCACATTTAAGACTAATCGGAGAAAATTCTTTTTCACTCAATGCACAATAAAGCTCTGGAATTTGTTACCAGAGGATGTGGTTAGTGCAGTTAGTGTAGCTGGGTTAAAAAAGGATTGGATAAGTTCTTGGAGGAGGTCCATTACCTGCTATTAATTAAGTTGATTTAGATAATAACCACCGCTATTACTAGCAACGGTAACATGGAATAGACTTAGTTTTTGGATACTTGCCAGGCTCTTATGGCCTGGATTGGCCACTGTTGGAAACAGGATGCTGGACTTGATGGACCCTTGGTCTGACCCAGTATGGCATGTTCTTGTGTTCTTATGTCTTGTCTTGCTGAGAGCCTTTTCTCTAAGTGACTCCAGGGGCAGTGTAGTTGTGTACTGTTCCTTCCTTTTTAGCAAAGGTGGCATCTGAGTTTCACTTTAATCAGTCCATCTGCCATCTCTGGACAGGGAGAGAGATGTTGAGGAATATAATTTATTATGGCCCTTGGATGTCAAGAAGCATATTTTCACATATCTGAAGGCTACAGAACCTTTGAGGAAGTTGGACCACCTTTTTTTCCTTCATGGTGATATTAGACAGGATAAACCAGCTTCATGGGCTAATATAGCTCAATGGATTAAGGAAGTAGTCACAGCTGCATACGTGGATGCTGGAAAGCCATTGCCTGGTCAGATTAGGGCTCATTCCACTAGAGCTCAGGCAGTGTCATGGGCAGAAGTTAAGTTGTTGTCTCCAGTCGACATTTGCTGAGCTGCGACATGGTTCTCCTTTTCCAGGTATTATCTCCTGGATGTTCAGGCCTGGGAGGATGCAGCCTTTGCATGTGTGGTTTTTACTGGACCGCAGGCAGCCTCCCACCCGATGAGGGAGTAGCTTGGGTACATCCCACTGGTTCTAGATTCATCTTACTGGACTCTAGGAAATGAGAAATTACTGCTTACCTGATAATTTCCTTTTCTTTAGGACAGTCAGATGAATCCAGCTTCCCTTCTGTGACTGCCGATTGATTGTATTATGGTCCTCTTGTGTCCCTACAGATTACAGGGGTTACTGATAAGTGTTAGTCCAGTCCCTGGAGCTGAGTATTGAAATCATTACTTGTTTTTAATCAAGAATTTTGCAAGCCTGTCCACAGTTGCTTTTTGAAGACTGGCAGGTTGATGTCATGGAAGGAGCCTATAGGCTGTGACATCAGTTTGCTCGGTCTCCATCTGTTGGTAGAGGTGCATAACCCACTGGTTCTGGATTCATCTGACTGTCCTAAAGAAAAGGAAATTATCAGGTAAGTAGTAATTTCTCAGCAAGAGTTCCTTCTGTTGCTTCTAACCAAATAAAATTGGATACTTATGCATTGAATAGTGTTTTATTATTTTTTGAACCACACATTTTGTTTTCAATATTTAATTATATGTGTGTTCTGTTTAATATGCATATTTGCTGTGCTATGGGTATATCTCTTACATCTTTCTCAGCGAAAACTGAAGCGTAGAATTCATTAAGTCTCAGCTATGGCTTTGTCATCCCTAAGTGCTCCTCTTACCCCTTGATCATTTAATGGCCAAACTGACACCCTCACAGGCTTTTTACTTCGAATGTACCTGGAAAAGATTGTATTATGAGTTTTTGCATCCATGGCAAGCTTCTTCTTAAATTCTCTCTTTGCCTTCTTTATCAATGCTTTGCATTCAGCTTGCCAGTGCTTATGCTGTTTCCTGTTTTCTTCATTTGGATTCCTTTTCCATTTCTTGAAAGATGTTCTTTTAGATATTATAGCCTCTTTCACGCACCTTTCAACCCTGCTGGTAGTTGTTTAGCCTTCCTTCCACCTTTTTTTTATGTGTGGAATACATCTGTTCTGGGCTTCCAAGATGGTATTTTTAAACGATGTCCATCCTAAGATAAACTCTTAACCTTTGCAGTTGCCCCTTTCAGCTTTTTGGTTCCATTACTGTTAGCTCTCACACCAAATCCTGTATTCCACTAAGGACTAGGTCTAAAATAGTTTCCTCTCTTGTTGGTTCTTGTACCAGCTGCTCCATGAAACAGTCATTTATTTCATCTAGGAACTTTACTTCTCTTGAAAGTCCTGATGTATCATTCACCCAGTCAATACTGGGGTAAATGAGATCACCCCTTATTACTGTGCTGCTGATTTTGTTAGTGTCCCTAATTTCTTTTAGCATTTCATTGTTTGTTAGTCCATTCTTGCCAGGTGGATGATATTACAGCCCCACTACTATTTTATTCCCTTTTTTACCTGGAATTTTGTTATGAATCTGGTATGGATTGTGGACTCTTGGCCCGAGGTGGAGTTGGCACTACCTGAGGTGGTGAACCCCCCCAGGTCCCCACCATTGGGAGATGAGGCAAGAGAGACACAGGGGCCAATGGGAGCTTCACCACTACCAGCCCATGTTCCCCGCAGGTTCAGCCTTTGGGTACCAAGGCCGGCTAGTCTTAGGTTGGCCCCTGTGAAGACAACTGGTGGGGATGAGGGTGACTGAAGGTGAGGCAGAGTGTGGTCCACAGCCAGAGTAAGGAGGCTAGAGAATAACACAGTCCGGTCCCAAGGTTGAGGTAGGTGGAAAGCAGCAAGGTGAAATCCGATCCAAAAGGTCAGGGGCTGGCAGTGAATGCAAGAAAAGGTTTGGTCCAAGGTCAAAAGGCTGGGAGATCTGTCCAAAGAGGAAAGGAGTGAAGCCAGATGAGGTGGAGTGGAAAGAAAGGCTGGAGGCTGGAACAGGTAGGTTGAATCAGTATCACAGTAACAGGAATGCTGAAACAGGAACCCAGAGCAAGGAGACATGTTGCCAAGTCATCCGGTGGATGTATGCACAGGTTTATAGAGGGCCAGAGCCCTGACATCATCTGAGGGGGCCGGTGGCATCCTACCACCGCGGGCCCTTTAAATCCTCGCAGGCGGCATGCATGCGCATGCATGCATAGGGGAAAGACCAGGAGAGGAAGGAGTTGGCAGCATCCCACGTGCTGGCTGGTTTGGGGCGGCCTCGGCAGCGTGGGAGAGACACCGGCTGTGTCAGGAGGAGCTGGGTGCCACAACCCAAGAGCTGAAGTTGGAACGGAGTACTGGAGAGCTGGGGAGGCCTGCTGGGACGGCCCATGGCTGGTGAGTGTAATAGTACCCTCCTTCTAGGCCCCCTCCAGGGGGTTTAGGTTTGTTGGGATGGGAGGCATGAAATTGTTGTAAAAGGCTTTTGTCCAGGATGTTGGTGGTGGGTTCCCAGGAATTTTCTTCTGGACCAAAGCCTTCCCAGGCGAGTAAATATTCCCATCTTCGACCCCTCTTTCTTATGTCCAACACTTCACACACTTGATAGGTGGTGTCATCCTCCGACGCCACTGGTTGTGGTTCTGGTGGCTTCTTATTAGGCCAGTAGAGTACTAATGGCTTCAGGAGTGAAATGTGAAAGAGCTGTGGATTTTAAAAGATGATGGCAACCGTAGTTGGTAGGTCACTGGACTTTGATGCTGGAGCACCAGGAAGGGCCCAATGTAGTGTGGAGCCAAGTGCATGGATGGAAGCTTTAAGTGGATGAAGCACATGCTGAGCCAGACCTTGTCGCTGGGCCAGAGTTGTGGAGTGGGTTTCTGAGGAACATCCACGTTTGCTTAGCTTGGTGACCAGCCTCCTTCAGTAACTGATGTGTGCTTTTCCAGAGTCAATGTAACTCCTGTGCTGTGAATTGTGTTGCTGGTGTGAGGGAAATGTCAGGGGTAATGACAATGGAGGGAGCGGTTGCCTCCCATAGACTACTTGGAAAGGCGATGACTTAGTGCTGGAAGAGATGTGAGAGTTGAGGACAAACTCAGCCCAAGGCAATAATGCGGCCCAATCATTCTGTTGGATGTTAACATAAGTGCGGAGGAATTGTTTCAATGTGTGATTGGTTCTCTCTGCTTGGCCATTCACCTGAGGGTGGGAAGCAGTCGTGAAATCCAGCATAATATCAAACTTCTTGCAGAGCACCCTACAAAATCTGGCCGTGAACTGGATGCCGCGGTCGGATACTAGGAGCTTGGGAAGACCATGGAGATAGAAGATGTTCTGAACAAAGAGCTGTGCTAGCTGCGGAGCAGACGGGAGACCTGGGAGCGGAACGAAGTCTGCCATCTTGGAGAAGCGTTCGACCACTATCCAGATGGTAGTCTTGACCTCAGAAGGTGGTAAGTCTACAATAAAATCAGTGGAAATATGCGTCCAGGGTACTTTGGACGCCAGTAGGGGCTGTAGCAAACCCCATGGTCGACCGGTTGGTGGCTTCTGTTGGGTGCACATGAGAAACGCATCCACGTAGGCTTGGACATCCCTTCTCGTGGTGGCCACCAGTAGAACCGCTGGATGAAGGCTAAGGTGTGGGCCCAGCCTGCGTGTCCTGCGGTAAGAGAGTTATGGGCACCTCAGAGAACTTTCTCGCGAAGTCTGAGAGGTATGATGATCTTCCCAAGCAGTACCATGGCGGAGGCTGCGAGTATGACACGAGGGATGAATGAGCGGGAAAGGGTGTCCGCCTTGACGGTCTTGGCCGTGGGTCAATACCGGAAAATGAAGTTGAAGCGGGTGAAGAAGAGAGCCCATCGGGCCTGCTGGGGGTTCAGGTGTTGGGCTTGGTACAAGTATTTCAGACTTTTGTGATCAGTGTACATAGTGATACAATGTTGCGCCCCCTCTAGCCAAGGGCGCCACTCCTCGAAAGTGAGTTTTATTGCTAGTAACTCCTTGTCCCCAATTCCGTAGTTTCTCTCCACCGGAGAGAATCGTCTCGACAAAAAGGAACAGGGATGCAGCATTCTGGTGGAGGAGTGTTGGCTTAGGATAGCCCCCACCCCTTCAGAGGAGCCATCCACCTCTACGATGAAGGGTCTTTGGGGGTCTGGGTGCCGGAGGCAGGACTTGCTGAGGAATGCAGCCTTTAGACGTTGGAAGGCCTTCTGGGCTACAGGTGGCCATTGCTTGGGGTTTGCTCCTTTACGGGTCAAGGCCGAAAGAGGTGCAGTCAAGCTAGCAACCTAGCATAGTTGTGAATAAAACTACGGTAGTAATTGGCGAAAGCATTGATTATCCTCCTTTCACCAGGTCTCTGTGATGCCAATTACTTCTATCTTATCATTCACTGCTATACACTCCCATCTTACTTCTTAGACTTCTGGCATTGGCATACAGACATTTCAAAGTGTGTTTTTTGATTGTATTAACAACCTGCTTTTCACTTGATAGGGATAATTTGGAATTTTATTTATTTATTTATTTATTTCACTTTATATACCGACTTTCAAGTTCATTTCAAGGCGGTTTACATTAAAAAAAGCCAATTTGGATCCAGAAGTTCTTGCTAATTATAGACCAATCTCTATTTTGCCCTTTTTGGCTAAATTAATCGAAAAAGTGGTCAACCGACAGCTTATGGATCATTTAGAAGAACATCAACTGCTTTTTCCATCGCAGTATGGCTTTCGGAAATCGCATAATACCGAGACCCTGTTAATTTCTTTAATTGACACTATTCAGAGAGGCTTTGATCAAAATACTTCTTATCTACTTATTCTGTTGGATGTATCGGCAGCATTTGATACCGTCAGTCATGAAGCACTTATTTTAAGATTAAGTGAAATTGGGCTTCAAGAAAAAACTCTTGACTGGTTTAGATCTTTTCTTACCAATAGATCGTATGTAGTTAAGTTGGGAACAGCAGAATCTGATGTAGTTAGCTTACATACCGGAGTCCCTCAGGGTTCGTCCCTTTCACCAACATTGTTTAATGTTTATATGGCGCCATTATGTCGATTCTTAGCGGGCATGGGATTGGTACATTATTTGTTTGCGGACGACATTCAGATACTGTTGCCTATAAAAGATTCTTTGGCAGCTACACTGAAATTATGGGAGGTATATTATAAATCAATAAAACAACTCCTCAATCATATGTCATTGGCATTAAATAACTCCAAAACTGAAATTCTGTTGGTTAGTAACAAAATAACAGAGAAAATAGAGATTGATATTGCAAATTGTTCCCCCACATATAAGATTCAACAGGATGTTAGAGATTTAGGATGCATTCTTGACTCAGAGCTCAGTATGAAAACTTCAGTGAGGACCATCATAAAAGATGGTTTTTATAAATTACGAGTGCTGAGGAGATTAAAACCATTACTACATTCAAATGACTTTCGAATTGTGGTTCAGGCATTGATTTTGCCCAAATTGGACTATTGTAATGCATTATGGCTAGGTGTGCCATTATCTACTATTCGCCCACTGCAATTGTTGCAGAATGCTGCGGCGCGACTTCTAACTGATACTAAGAAGTTTGATCATGTTTCCCCAGTACTGATGGGTTTGCATTGGCTGCCGGTCCATGCCCGTATACAGTATAAATGCCTAACTTTAATCCACAAGGCCATTTATGGTAGGAATTCTGAATGGCTAAACGCTTCACTGCGCATCCATGCCCCAGTACGGAATTTGAGATCTCTGGGGCAGGCCTTGCTGACTATACCATCACCCAAACTGGCTCATTTGAGCTCAGTGAGGGAAAGGTCCTTGTCCTTAGCAGGCCCAAAGATGTGGAACTCCTTGCCTGTTGAGATTCGGTTAGAGGAGAATATTAGTAGTTTCAGGAAGCAAATTAAAACCTGGCTATTTGAACAGGATTATGTTAATTAATGGATCTTCCTTATTATATCTTATAGGTTGAGGAGGGACAAGAAGGGTTAAGCAGGGTAATAGTGAGAAGATTAGATGTGTGATGACGGGAAGGAGGCTCAATAGGGAGAAGAGTAAATAGATATGAGGATGGGTTGGATGATTAACGGTATGAGGAAAGGGGTAGAAGCAGGGGTTATACTGTATGGTTGTATTGAGAATGGGATTTAAATGGTTAGTTTAATTTTATGTTATTTAAAATGTGTAAGGATTGTTTTATATGTATTTGAGTGTTGCTACTGCAACTCAATTTAATGTAAACCGCCTTGGAATCCTTTATCCTAGATGATTCTTTACTTAGAAGCAAGTTTCTAGCCCAGTCAGTCACTCTGGAATCCATACAAGGGTGCCCAATTTATTTATAAGTCTTCTGTGCTGAATCATGTCAAAGGCCTTGCTGAAATCCAACTACACTACATCTAGCACTCTCTCTTGCTACAACAAGAACAAAGATAATAATAAGTAACGTGAGGTTATAAGTGTCTCAAGACAACTTACTGATGATTATGTGAAAATTGTTGTAATATAATTTCTGTACCACTAGCCTGATATCCTAGACCTTTAGTATCAGAAAATCACAGTAGATTTATATTAATCCCTGTCATGTTGACCTATAGTATGAATGTTACGTTTGTAAACCATTGTGATCTTCATTTGGAAGAACGGTATATAAAATGTCTCAATAAATAAAATAAACTCTCTGGTCACCCAATCAAAGAAATTGATTAGATTCATCTGACAAGATTTACATCTGGTAAAACCATGTTGCCTCGGTTCTTGCAATCCATTGGATTCCAAAAATTGCAATGTCCTCTTCTTTAGCAGCGATTCCATTAGTTTGCTCCCCACAGAGGTCAGACTCACTGGTCTGCAGTTCCCAGACTCCTTCTTGCTTCCACTTTTATGAAAAGGAACCATATCTGCCCTTTTCAAGTCCTCTGGGACTACTCCAGGCTAAGGAAGTTTTGAAAAGGTCACCAGCGGAGCTATAAGTGAATCCCTTAAGTTATCTTAGTACCTTCAGGTGTATCCTATCCAGCCCCATTGCCTTCTCTACTTTAAGTTTAGTTAGCGCCTCCTGAGCTCACTGTTCTCAGAATCGATTGAGGGTTACCTCACTTCCAATCTTATTTCTTTGTTTCAAGTGTTCATGCTGCAGGCCTTTCCATAGTGAGCACAGAAAAGAAATATTTGTTAAGCAATTTTGCTTTTCCCTCATCAGCCCCTACACATTCCTCCCCTTCACCTCTGAGTCTCACAATACCATTTTTACACTTCTATCACTAACATAGGTTAAAAAAATGTCATTTCTTCCTGTTTTTCCATATTTGCTATTTTTTCTTCTATTTGAATTTTCACATTCCTGACTACTTTCCCAGCTTCTCTTAGGTGTAGATTTTAAAAGCTTGCACACGTGTCCATGTGTGCGTGCTACCTGGCACGTGCACATGACACACGATTTTATAACATGCGTGCGCACGCACGCGCATGTTATAAAATCCGGGGTCGGCACGCACAAGGGGGTGCACAATTGTGCACGCCAAGTCGCATTGCCTTCCTCCGTTCCCTCCCAGGCCGCTCCTAACCTAAACTTCCCAACCCTTCCCCTAATTTTCCCCCTCCAGCCCTACTCTAACCCCCCCAAAATGTTTATCCTACCTTTTGCACCTGCCTCTGGGCAGGCGCAAGTTGCGCACGCGGGCATTCTGTCAGGACGCGATCCTCCGACACAGCAGCTGTGTCGGAGGCTTCTGGCCCTGCCCCCCCCCCCGCCCCCAAACCGCCCCTTTGGTAAAACCCCGGGACTTACACACGTCCAGGGGCTGTACGCGCGTCGCTGGGCCTTTTTAAAATAGGCCCAGCATGCGTAACCCTTTGAAAATCTGGCCCTTAGCTTTTCCAGATATTGTCTTCCTCTTTCTGCGATCTCTTGTAGTTTATGAATGCGAACCTTTTCTCAGTTACCTTTTCAGCTATTTCTTTAGAAAACTATAGTGGTCTCTTTTTCCTCTTCCCTTTATTGACAGTGCTAACAAAAATATTACTTGCCCTTATGATATGTCTTTTTAGTTTTACCCACTGCCTTTCTACTTCCCCTAGATTTTGGGGACTCCCCATTTTGAGAAAGTTAGTTTTTTGAATTCCATTGGTCATTGGATCCCGGTTGATCATCAACTACAACAACAGCTCTGGGCTGGAAGGATTTATGCACATAAATGGCTTTATTAAATCAGCCTTGGGCCCATGCTCTTAGAAGTAAGCCTGTAACCCTATCATCCATGTACTTTTATGTCAACAGAGAGCTGCTATAGGGAAGAACTGGAACTTAAGGGCAAACTTTTCTATTTTTAAAAGTATTTGTATAAGTGACTCTGTGTAAACTACGCCCTTCAAAAAGGAGCTGTAACTTTACGTGAGTGAACATGTGCAAACATACGGCCAATTACCCAAGGATTTTCAAAGCAACTATTACATGTAAGCTAACTTTGAAACTACTTGATAAGTTGTGCTTGTGGAATATACACACAAAGGTCCATGATCAGCAGCTGTGAGGGCTGGCTAATTAGCCAGATAAACTTATCTAGCTTGCCCTATATATTCACTGAATATATTAGGAAGATTAAGCTACACCACTGTACATGCAGCCAAATTAAGGACAGGTCTACAGGCCAACCAGAGATCATCAGATAAGCTATCTGGCTACTTCTGAATCTGGGTTATCTGGATACGTTATTTGGCTAACATGGTTCCTCCCCATTATGCCCATTCTTTTTCCATCACTTAGCCAGATAAATATTTAACCGGATAAGTATTTATCTGGCAATGTGGCGGTCGCTGACTGTGGCTGAATATTTAAAACCTACCACTTAACCAGAGAAGTTGGAACCTATCTAGCTAAGTAGCTCTGAATATCTGCCTCACAGACTTTACTTCTAATTGGCTTGTTTGAAAATTACCTTCAGCATTCACTCTCTCTCGTGCATATTCATTATTATATCCTGAAAACTCAACCCCTTGGATGTGAATACTGTTGCCCAAAGTGTTCTTCTTAGTAACCCCATTGGTCTTGGAAAAAACTGAATTCTTTATAGGTTATAATATCTCTTACTGGATCAGCCTTAGGCATACCTGAATGAGGTCTTAAAACATTGCCTTGAAAACTCATGCACCCCAGTATCACTGACTGACTTTTATCAGTAACAGAAGGGATTCTTCAAAATGGGAACAATACCTCATCTGTCATAATGTCAGAGTCCTCAATTTCTATTAAATCCTGCAGCACCTCTGAGCGCTGTTCATGTCTCTTAAATCCACTCTGCCGGTATGTCATTTCCTCTGCAAGTCTGGAAAGGTTTTCCTCCTGAGCTTTGCTCTCTTTTTCAATTTGTCCTTGGATTCTCTTTTCATCATCTTCCAGTTTTCCTTTTAAAGCATAAAACAGAAAGAGAGTGGTCAACAATTAAACTTTCTTTCTCCTTCTCTAACCTGAAGGAGCACTGAGAGCAGAAGGTAATTTTCCTGGTGATTGAAGAGGATTTGAAAGTGTGGCCTTTCTGGGAAATTTTGTGACTTAAAACTTGGGGGAAAAGAGGATAGTAGGGTAAATTAATATTCTATATGTGTCTGTGCTTGATTTAAAAGAGAAAGAGAGGTTAATTTATAGTGTCTTTTTCTCCTCCCACCCACTACAAGCATTTGATTTATAGATTATTATCCCAATTAAGAGCACAAGAGAGATATTAATAAAAGTCAATCAATGATTTAGATAAAACAAAGGAGTAACTCAGCCCTTAACTGTTGCCTTCTTGCAGATCATTGCCAAACTAACGAAATACATCAAATAAATTTGAAGGACTTTATATTAGATTAAGCATTCCTATTCCCTTAACAACTTTAATTAACTAACAACTCAACAATATTAAGATGCAGACTGTAGTCCAGCAATGAGTTGGGGGCTTTCCAGTCTTTAGTACAGAGAGCCACATGTATTATTATCTATCAGTTGGTGAAAGGTTGTATGTATGCCTGAATGGAAAGATCTCAGAGAATGAGTCTGATCTCTTGAGGCTAGAGTGGCAGACCTGGATGAGCTGAGGCAGACAGAGAGGTTCATAGGGGAGTAGGGGTGATTTTCAGAGACACAATAGAACAGTACCACTTCTAGTTTGGCAGCCCCTGTTCTGCTCTGGAGGAGCAAAGTCACCTGGAAAAAGAGCATTATTTTGGTAGGGCAGGAAGTGATCCTGTAGCTAGGATCTGCCAGGTGATGCAGTATCCTCTCACACTGGGGATGTGTCTCCTGGTACATATGTCCAGAAGACAATGGTTAGGATGGTCACTCTAGATGGTGATTCAATCATTAGAAATTTAGATAGTGGATGGGTGGCTGGTGAGCATGAGGAACAATAAATACATATACCTGCCTGCTGTGAAGATGGCAGACCTCATGCATCATCTAATTAGGATTTTAACAAATAGTGTGTTCTCACATCTTTATTATTTTGCCTGACTGAGGATCTTGCCAACTTGAACCGGTTATTGCCTGATCATAAAATTGACTACTATTAGATGGAAAATGGCCTGCCAGAAGGGGGTTATGGATAGGCAGATGTTTTAATAAGAGAGATTTAATCATAAGCTCTGCTATTGTAGGAATCTCAGAAAAGAATTGATGTCCTGTGACATTAATATATTCCAAGGTTGATGAATAATTGAAACTGTAAATGTTGCCATATGAGATTACCTCAAGAAACATACCAGCGATGGGAGTTTCTTGACAGTGTATTCCCACAGTAGCCATGATCTAGTCACATTAAGTGCTCTTTTATAGGCTTTCTAATTAGTGTAAAAGGATAGCCTTTTCCATTAGGTATGTGCTAAGTTCTTGTGCTTTAGCTAAAATATCTTGTTTGTTGAACAGATTCTTTGAATTCACAAAAATTGACCAATTGGCAGATTGACTTTAAATCTATAAGGGTGAAAACTAGAGAAAGACAACAAATTGTTCCTTTCTATAGTTTTCTGATGAAATGTAGTATGCAATCCACCAGGCTCCTGTTGCGACCCTCTCACGGCAGGGCCGCCAGCCGGCTCTTACCTTCACGGCTAGAGGCTGCAGTCACCACTCTCATGCGGCCCAGAGGCTGCCGTCGTGCCGGCACGGCAGGAGCCATGCCGGGGCTCTCCTTTGTAGCTGAGGCCGCCGCCATCTTTGCCACGGTCTGCGGCATTGAGCCGCCCCGGACCTCCCAAAGCAGCAGGAGTCGCTGCGAACCAGCCTTTCTCGGCCCAGAAGCTGCAGCCTGTCTTCTCCCATCGCAGCAGGGAGCTGCGGCCTGCCTCTCTGTGGCCCGGAGGCCACAGTCCCTGGTGTCCTCCGTGGCGTGGAGCCACCCTTGATCCTCCGTGTGTGGCAGGAAAGCCACCTCCAACATCGGGGCCTGCTCTGGCCTGATCTCCGCTCCTGAAATGCTCAGCGGCAGGGATGCCACTGTCCAGGGTCCTGCAGTCTTCCTGCTTCCTCCTTAGGCACCGGGCCACGCCTCTCTTCCGGCTTTGAAGAGCCAGTAGGGAGTGGTCCCTCTGGCTCCTCCTGGATGACATCACATGGGTGTTCCTGCTTCAGCCCTACAAAAGGGCCCCGCTGTCATTCATGCCTTACCTTTGCAAGGAGTAAGTTCTCCCTAGGACTCCCTGCTCTCTATGCCTGCTGGGTGTTCCTGTTTCGTCGTTGAAGCTTCTTCATCATCTTGTTCCTGGTCTCTTCTCTGGATGTCCCTTGTCTAGTCCTGATGTTTCATTCCAGCCTTGATGTTCCATTCCAGTCCTGATGTTCTGTTCTATGTCTGATGTTCCTTGCTCCAGTCTTCATCCATGTTCCTGAACTTCTACGTCCAGTGGTTGCTGAAGCTCCGTCATCCCGTCCCTGCATGGTCCGCGACCAGTCCAGCTGGGCTGGTAGGGTGCGTAGAGGCCCAGTGATCCGTGACCACCCCCGCTGGTGTGTGTAGGGCGCTGGTGGGAAGTTCTATTCAATGGGGTCAAAGATCCTTCTTGTCTGTCCTGTCCAGATGTCCTCACCTCACTCCGGGTTCCGTATTGAACCCTAGTAGCCGTCTTCAGTCCAACCTCGGATCTCATCTGTTTGTATCTTCCACGCTGGGTCGGAGGTTCCGTCCTCCTTCTATTGACCTGTCAGGTGCGTCGATCACGTGGAGGCCCGAGGCTCAGTCCAGGACGTTGCCACTGAAGTTATCTGGATACCTTCCATCCAGATGTCT
This sequence comes from Rhinatrema bivittatum, assembly GCF_901001135.1. Taxonomy (NCBI): domain Eukaryota; kingdom Metazoa; phylum Chordata; class Amphibia; order Gymnophiona; family Rhinatrematidae; genus Rhinatrema; species Rhinatrema bivittatum. The sequence continues at coordinate 829,256,271 of NC_042615.1, forward strand.
CCCAGCTGCCCTTCATTGAGCATCTAAGGAGTCTGCCCTGAGATCCTGGATTTCCATCTGTTTGGAGTCTGCTTTGCCACTACATGATCCACGACCAGCCAGGTTTGGCTGTGTAGGGAGCATGGCGTGGGAATGCCCCATCAGTCCTATCTTCTCCCTAAGTCATCGTCTGAACCCTGAATCTGAACCCTGAATGTGATCTTCGTCCTAGTCTGATCTTCATCTACATCTGATCTTCATCTACGTCTGAGCTTTGTCTATGTCTGACCTTCATCCAAGTCTGTTATTTGTCCAAGTTCTCCTGTGTCTCATGCCTGGCCTGCCGCCTCTGCTGCTCCCTGCAGCAAGTCCAAAAGGGCTGGGAATGGTCAGAGGACCATTCAGAGACCACCATTGTGTTGGTGGTCTCACGGAGGCGTGCAGGTCCAGTAGAGGTTCCTGGGTTCCCAGTTCTCAGACTTGGACCATCTCATCGCAAGGGCACATATCTTGTCCCGTGCTGAGGAGTGCCCCCTAGCACTCCCATCCATTCACAGTGCTACAGCTCCTTGAAAATAAGTAAATCCAAGAAACAAATCTTATTTTCAGTCTTGATCATGAGGACTGGGATACGGCCATACCGGGCTATAACTTGTTAAGGAAGGACAGAGAGGACAGAAAAGAGGGAGGAGTGACTCTTTATGTCAGAAACAATATCCAAGCATCTGAACTGCAAGGAAGATGGGGAAAAGAAGAAGCACTATGGGCCGACCTAAAAAAAAAGATGATGGGACATCCATTTTTATTGGAGTGGTTTACAGGCCTCCAATTCAAATGGAAGAACTTGACAGAGATCTGGTTGAAGACATCCAAAAGATGGGAAAGAAAGAAAAAGTGGTGATTGTTGGAGATTTTAATCTGCCGGATGTGGACTGGAGAATCCCTTCTGCAGAATCTAACAGTAGTAGAGAGATAGTAGGTGCCCTGTAAGGGGCTCTGTTCAAACAAATGGTATAGGAACCCACGAGGGAGGGAGCTATACTCGATTTAGTGCTCACTATTGGAGATAATGTCTCTAATGTCCAGGTGGGTGCCCACCTCAGCACCAGTGATCATCAAATGGTATGGTTTCATATCACAAATAGGATACGAGAAGTAGCATGAAGATCTGCGTTTTGCAGTTCAAAAACACTGTTACGAGCGTGAGGAGCGCGGTCGCCTCTAGAGCAGGTGTAGTGAGCCCTTGGGCCATGGCGAGACTCAGGGAGGAGCCCCAAGCCACACCGTGGGAGGTGAGCCGGTGCAAGCATGGAGGGCTAGGTGAGGCAAGGCTGAAGCAAGGACGAGAGAACAAGGTCTGACCATCAACCGGACCTGCACGCCCACGATAACCAACAACGCAATGTTGATTGATGAACGGTCCTCCGACTGTTCCAAGCCCTTTCAGACCTGCCGCTGGATAACGGCATTGGACGGCAGGCCGGACAGAGGATGAGGGCAGACAGAGTCCTTAGAACACAGAAGACATCATAGATGAGGGCTGAAGCGAGGACATCATGGACGAGGGCTGAAGCAAAGACATCATGGACGAGACAGGAACTTGGGCAAAAGGACATTGGCACTGCCCCTCAGGGCTCCCTACACAGCTAGCACGGCTAGACTGGTCACGGACTACCCTGTCCTACACCCGCAGGAGCGGGACCAGAATGGGAAAGGCAAAGCACTGCACAAGCAGTCCAGGGGAATGTACTGCACTCCTGGCAGTCTAAAGCAAGTAGAAACATCAGGAACAGGACTGGAACAAACATCTAGGAACATCCGGAACTAACATCAAGGCAACAGGCAGAGACACAGGACAGGGAGCCATCAAGACAAGCGAGACCACGGAAGACCTGGATTGGTCTGAAGACACAGACAACTGTGAAACCCAATCCAAAGGCAAACAGGAACTGAAGTGAAAGTCCTTTTATACTGCTGTATGCAGGCAACTCCCTGGGAGGAGTTCACCCAGACCGCCCCTCACTGGCTCTATAACTGAGGAGGAGTGCTGCGGGCCGGCCCCTAGGGAGAAGGGCGTGGCTGGAACCAGGAAGTCCAAACAAACACAAGCAAGCCACAGGCAGGCCCCAGGAACATCGAGGCCTCCCAGGCCCTGGAGCAAATCCTGGATAGTTTGCAGGCGAGGCCCTGGCTTCGGAGCGGCCTCCAGAGGAAAAGGTGAGATACCTCCTGTAGCGCAGCAACAGGGGGGATTGTAACAAACACAGTGTTGAAATGGGGAAGTACCTGAAGGAAGAACTAGAAGGCTGGGAGAACAAGAGAGATGTGGAACAACAGTGGGCCATATTAAAAGGATCAATTACCAAGGCAACTAATCTATATGTTAGAAAAGTAAAGAAAAGCAAGAGAAAAATGAAACCTATCTGGTTTTCAAAGGAGGTGACTGATAAAATAAAAGATGAAAGAACAGCGTTTAAGAAATATAAAGGATCGCAAATGGAGGAGCACAAGGAAGAATATCTGGTGGAAACAAAGAAAGTAATCAAGAAAGCAAAAAGTCAAGTGGAAGAAAGGATTGCCAAAGAGGTAAAGCGAGGTGAAAAAACATTTTTCAGATGCATCAGTGAAAGGAGAAAAGTCCAAAGTAGTATAGTGAAATTGAAAGGTGAAAAAGATCAATGTTTGGAGAGAGACAAAGAAATGGCAGAATAATTAAATGAATACTTCAGTTCGGTGTTCACTAAAGAGGACCCAGGAGATGGACCGTCACTAGTTAACAAGAAACTGGAGGGAGTGGAGTAGATGTAACTCCATTTACAGAAGAGAATGTATGGGAAGAGCTGGGAAAACCGAATGTGGACAAAGCCATGGGGCCTGATGAGGTTCATCCTAGGATACTGAAGGAGCTCAGAGATGTGCTGGCGGGTCCCGCTGCGTGACCTGTTCAATAGATCCCTAGAAACGGGAGTGGTACCAAATGATTGGAGAAAACCAGTGGTGGTCCCGCTTCACAAGAGTAGGAGCAGAGAGAATGCTGGAAACTACAGGCCAGTTAGTCTCACCTCAGTGGTGGGAAAAGTAATGGAGTTGCTGCTGAAAGAAAGAATAGTGAACTATCTACAATCTGAAGAATTGCTGGACCAGAGGCAGCATGGATTCAGCAGGGGAAGTTTCTGTCAGACAAATCTGATTGACTTTTTTGATTGGGTGACTAGGGAATTGGATCGAGAAAGAGCGCTCGATGTCATCTACTTGGATTTAAGCAAAGCTTTTGATATGATCCCACACAGGAGGCTTGTGAATAAAATGAGAAGCTTAGGAGTGAGTGCCGAGGTGGTGGCCTGGATAGCAAACTGGTTGATGGACAGAAGACAATGTGTGATGGTGAATGGAACTTACTCTGAAGAGAGAGCGGTGTTAAGCCGAGTGCTGCAAGAATTGGTATTGGGACCGGTCATCTTTGTGAGCGACATTGCAGATGGGATAGAAGGTTAGGTTTGCCTTTTTGCAGATGATACTAAGATCTGCAACAGAGAAGACACACCAGAAGGAGTGGAGAGAATGAGATGGGATTTAAGGAAGCTGGAAGAGTGGTCGAACATATGGCAGCTGAGATTCAATGCCAAGAAGTTCAGAGACATGTATATGGGCTGTGGAAATCCAAAAGAACTGTATTTGATGGGGGGCGAAGAGCTGATGTGCACGGAGCAGGAGAGAGACCTTGGGATGATAGTGTCTATTGATCTGAAGTCGGCAAAACAATGTGACAAGGCGATAGCTAAATCCAGGAGAATGCAGGGCTGCATAGAGAGAGGAATATCGAGTAAGAAAAGGGAAGTGATTATCCCCTTGTACAGGGCCTTGGTGAGGCCTCACCTGGAGTACTGTGTTCAGTTCTGGAGACCATATCTCCAAAGGGACAGAGACAGGATGGAGGCGGTCCAGAGAAGGGTGACCAAAAAGGTGGATGGTCTTCATAAAATGAAGAGAGATTGAAGAACCTAAATATATATACCCTGGAGGAGAGGAGGAGCAGGGGTGATATGATACAGACTTTCAGATACTTGAAAATTTTAATGATCCATGGTCAACAACAAACCTTTTCCGTTCGAAAAAAATCAGTAGAACTAGGGGTCACGATTTGAAACTCCAGGGAGGAAGACTCAGAACCAATGTCAGGAAGTATTTCTGTTACGATTCCTGCCTGCGGAGCTACTCTCCGCGAGCAGGCCTCTCACCTCACATGTGGCAGGGAACGCCGCCAGCAGAGCCTCGTCATGCGGCAGGGTGCCACCGATTCCATCCTCTGCGGCCTGGGCGCCGCCCCCATCTTCGGTAGGTTCCTGATGTCCTCTGTCCCTGTCGTCATATGTCTTCGTGTTCCCAGTGCCTGATGTTCTGGTCTTCTGTTCTCTCGATGTTCCTGATGTCCTCGCCTTCATCTCTGCCTCCATGCCTTGGTTTCTAGATGTCCACCTTCCTGGTGTACTGCTGTTGTGTCCGTGACCAGTCCCATGGGTGGGCTGTGTAAGGCGCCTCACAGTACAAGGTCATCCTCATCTCCGCAGCTCAACCCTCTGGAAGACTTCCTGCTTCAGTCCGTTGTTTTTAATCCTTGAGAATCGAATCCTGCTTCAGTCTTTTCCCAGTCTTCAGAACCTATTACAACCCTGCGTTTGTCCATGTCAAGTTTCTGTTTGAAAGTCCAGTCTTCTGTTGGAAACTTGACATGGACAGACGCAGGGTTGCAATAGGCTCTGGCGTGGTCTGCAAACAGTCCCGCGGGGGCTGTGTAAGGCACGTCCCAGGGCAGGCCTCTTCAGGACCTTCATCATGTGCTGGTTTCAGCTTCCACTATTCCTTCTAGAGTCCGCATCGAGTCCAGCGTGGTCCGCTACCAGTCCCGTGGGTGGACTGTGTAGGGCGCGCTGCGTCGCAGTCTCGAACCAGTTCTTGAACCTCGCTTCAGCCCTCATCTACAGTGTCTCGCTTCAGCCCACTTCTATGATGTTCTCGCTTCAGCCCTCATCTATGATGTCTTCGCTTCAGCACTCATCTGTGTCTTCGCTCCAGTCCTAGTCCAAAGTCTTCTGTGTTCTAAGGACTCTGTCTGCCCTCGTCCTCTGTCCGGCCTGCCGCCTACTGCTGTACCCAGCGACAGGTCCGAAAGGGCTTGGAACGGTCGGAGGACTGTTCATCGATCAACACTGTGTTGGTCATCCTGGGGCATGCAGGTCCAGTAGAGGGTCAGACCTAGAACCTCTGTTCTTGCCTCAGCCTTGTTCTGCTCTTGTACCCGTGCTCGCACCAGTTCACCTCCTGCAGTGTGTCTTGGGGCTCCTCCCTGGGACATGCCATGGCTCAAGGGCTCACACACCTGCTTAAGAGACGACCGCACCCCCGTGTCTATAACCATAGCTGAAGGCCTCCCAGCCCTCGGTCCATAACAACTGCCGGAGGGCGCGCTTGTAACAATTTCTTCACGGAGAGGGTGGGGGATGCCTGGAATGCCCTTCCGGAGGAAGTGGTGAAGACTAAAACTGTGAAGGATTTCAAAGGGGCATGGAATAAACACTGTGGATCTATAAAGGCTAGAGGATAGGAATAAAGAGAAGAGCCATGGGGGTGGCTTGCTGGAATGGAGGCTACTACCTGGTGATTACTACCCTTACTCAATAAGCCTTCATAGGGTTAATGCAACTCCAACATTGCTCTCTCGTTCAATGGCAGGGGGAAATGTGGAAAAGAGGATTTACATTCAGACAACAACCAACAAGGACTGAATTTCACTATTGAGGTAAACAAATAAGCGTGGGGGTAGCTTGCTTATTGCAGCGGTTACTACCCTAAACCAATTAAGCCTGATACTTCTCCTTGAATGCATATACAGCATTGCTCTCTGCTTCAACGGCAAGGGGAAATGTGGAAAAGAGGATTTACATTCAGACAACATCCAACAAGGCAATAAGAACATAAGAACATAAGAAAATGCCATACTGGGTCAGACCAAGGGTCCATCAAGCCCAGCATCCTGTTTCCAACAGTGGCCAATCCAGGCCATAAGAACCTGGCAAGTACCCAAAAACTAAGTCTATTCCATGTAACCATTGCTAATGGCAGTGGCTATTCTCTAAGTGAACTTAATAGCAGGTAATGGACTTCTCCTCCAAGAACTTATCCAATCCTTTTTTAAACACAGCTACACTAACTGCACTAACCACATCCTCTGGCAACAAATTCCAGAGTCTAATTGTGCGTTGAGTGAAAAAGAACTTTCTCTGTGCAGTCTGGGTAAACAAGCATCGGGGTAACTTGCTTGATGTGGTGGTTACTACCCTTAACCATTAAGCCTTATGCTCACTTTGATGCAACTCCAACATTACTCTCTGTATCAATGGCAGGGGAGGGCAGGAAATTTGAATCAAACAATTACCAACAAGGGCCCTGAACTTGGTGGCCGGTGAAACAGATAAGTATGGGAAAATGTGTGTGGGAGCTTGCTGGGCTGATTGATCTTTTTCTGCCGTCATTTCTATGTTTCTATGATTACACCTTCTGCCATCCTGCTTGGCTGCAGAGCCTACCTCCTGGCTCTGTTATGTTATTTGCCCCTCATTGTCTGATGTCACCAGTAGGAAGGAACCCTGTTTGGCTGCAGCTGCATGCACCATGATGCTATTTATTGGCATTGGCTCTGCAGACAAAACAGCAGAAAAAATTATGGACTCCTGATGCACCCACCCTTAAGCCTGACTCACTGGGGCCTTGGCCTCCTTGCCCCCCCTTCAGTTCACTACTGCACACACTCTTTCTCATTCACACACACATAAATGCATGCAGACTGTTGCGTCTGTCGGTCGCAGATGGCTGTAACCGCTCTGCCTTACCTCTTTTTCTCCTCTTTCACTCTCCTTAGGCAAGATGGCTGCCTCCGTTGCCGAGTGTCGAGGGTCTCGACGTTTCCAAACTAGCATGGGCGTCCCAGTCTGCCATGCTCACTCCCGTGGCCTCCTAGGGTGCGAGCGCACACATCTCTGATGCTCAAATACACGTCATGGCAGGAACCTTGGGGGCGGCCCCACCGCATGACATCAATACATCCGGATATAACAAGCCTCCGCTTCTGCTAACACCTTGAGTTAGCAAGGACTTCGGTTTAGCTATTCTGACTGCTCTAAACTGCACACTTAGATGCCGCTATCACTCCAAGAGCCTCACTCCTGTAGAAGCTCTAGACACCCACTCCTCTGGGTCTCTCGCTTCCATCTACCCTTCGGGGCCCTCACTAACTAAAACAACCGCTCCTCGGGAGTCTTTCTCTCTCTCTACATTTCAGGATACTGGACTATCGGGTACTCGCTCCTCGAGGGCCTAAACAGCCATCATATCCTGCACCACAGACCTTCGGTCCCACTATTCCACCATCAACCAAATCCTCCTATCATTCAGCCACTAGAGAAAGTGCACTCTCAATAGCGGGCCCAGCCATCTGGAATGCTATTCCCCCAGATCTCAGACAGGAACCCTGCCTGTTGACTTTCAGGAAAAAACTCAAGACCTGGCTGTTTCTACAAGCCTTCCCCTAGCTCAGCCCGTCTCAGATATGCCTCAGTTCATATACCAATGCCTTCTACTTAGTGCATACCATTTTCAGAAACTGTATATGATTTCTCATAGTTACGGTTTACCTTTTGCTTCTGGCTTCTTAATCTCCCTAGTTCGATTACCCTTGTTTTATTGTAACTTTTGCCTCTGCTTCTATGTTAAGGTTTATGTTATAACCCCCTTTTCCATGTAAACCGATATGATATGATCTGTATCATGAATGTCGGTATAAAAAAGTACTAAATAAATAAATAAATCAGGAAGACACCATCATTCCTGTGATCCGGTGCTCCAGTTCCACCCAGCAGCTGTGGCGTTACCCGCACTAAGGGCTCCCGCCTATCATGAATATCTGGGTGAGACTACACGTCTGAGCCTGTTGAACATACTGGCACTTTGTGGATCAGTGCCTTACCTTCCTGCTTTCACCATCTATCTACAGCAGTACAATAAAGCCTCTATCCATACTGTGTCTGCTATCTGAGTTCAGCCTCTTTCAGTGGTTCCCCACCGGGCCCCTCCCCGTGAGTGCAGTCATCTCCACTGCAACCAAGGGTCCTCAATGCCACAAACACAACACAGACTCTTATACACATCTCTCACACATCTCATCTCTCACACTCACAAACTCACATATGTATATAGACTTTCACACATACACTCTCACTCACACACACACACATGCATACATGTTATCTAATTTGCCCTGTCTTTCACAGACAAACTCACACATGTATACAGGCTTCCTCACACCTCTCTCTCTCACACACACACAGACACACTGAATCAGACCAAAAGTATAAAAGAACATAAGAAATTGCAATATTGGGTCAGACCAAGGGACTATCAAACCCAGTGGCCAATCTAGGTTACAAGTACCTTGCAATTACCCAAACTCTAAATAAATCCCATGCTGTTGCATCGGAGGTGGACCTTTGGGCTGATGTGGGGTTGACGCAACCCGCAGGCAAGGGCCTACGGGTCTTCACTAAAGCTAGAGGCCACTGGAGCTTCACCTATACCAGCCCTCGTTCCCCTTGGGTTGAGCCTTTGGGTGCCGGGGCCGGCAGGACTTAGGTGGGCCTCAGGATTAGACAGAGATGGAAGGCGATTCAGCCCAGAGACAGCAGCTGGTAGATGGTGTAGTCCTATCCTGGACAGGATTCAGTACTGGAGCTCAGGCACCAAAGGAACAATAGGTAACTGGAGGTGCTCAAGCAAAAGAAGGCCTAAGCCTTGTAAGTCCACATCCAGAGGATAGGCGAGAGGAGGCATCACTGACAGACGAGGATCAGAGCCGGTGGCAAGTGGAAGTTGTGGCAAGCAACGTAGAACTCTGGACACAGGAACGTCTATAGCGTAGTCATTCAAAGCAAGGGTCAGGGCACGGAGAAGGCAAGCATGGTTAGGCGTAACAAAGACCCGGGGTTGGAGAGAGGCTAAAGAGTCGTCGGGCATAGCAGAGGTCCGGGGCTGGAGAGAAACTGAAGAGTGGTCACGCGTAGTGAGGTCCGGGGCTGGAGAGTATAGTCAGGTGTAGCGCAGGTCCGGGACTGGAGAGAAGCTGAAGAGTAGGGATGTGAATCGTTTTAGGACGATTAAAATTATCGTCCGATAATTTTAATATCGTCTTAAACCGTTATGGAACACAATACAATAGAGATTCTAACGATTTATCGTTATAAATCGTTAGAATCGTGAGCCGGCACACTAAAACCCGCTAAAACCCACCCCCGACCCTTTAAATTAAATCCCCCACCCTCCCGAACCCCCCCCAAATAACTTAAACATTTCCTTGCCAAATCCTACCTCCTTCAATCCCCCACCCCCAAATGACTTAAATTACCTGGGGGTCCGGAACGGCAGCGGTCCGGAACGGGCTCCTGCTACTGAATGTTGTTGTCTTCGGCCGGCGCCATTTTCCAAAATGGCGCCGAAAAATGGCGGCGGCCATAGACCAACAGGATTCTACGGCAGGAGGTCCTTCCGGACCCCCGCTGGACTTTTGGCAAGTCTTGTAGGGGTCGGAGGCCCCCCCCAAGCTGGCCAAAAGTTCCTGGAGGTCCAGCGGGGGTCAGGGAGCGATTTCCCGCCGCGAATCGTTTTCGTACGGAAAATGGCGCCGGCAGGAGATTGACTGCAGGAGGTCGTTCAGCGAGGGTTCCGGCGCCTCGCTGAACGACCTCCTGCAGTCGATCTCCTGCCGGCGCCATTTTCCGTACGAAAATTATTCGCGGCGGGAAATCGCTCCCTGACCCCCGCTGGACCTCCAGGAACTTTTGGCCAGCTTGGGGGGGGCCTCCTGACCCCTACAAGACTTGCCAAAAGTCCAGCGGGGGTCCGGAAGGACCTCCTGCCGTAGAATCCTGTTGGTCTATGGCCGCCGCCATTTTTCGGCGCCATTTTGGAAAATGGCGCCGGCCGAAGACAACAACATTCAGTAGCAGGAGCCCGTTCCGGACCGCTGCCGTTCCGGACCGCCGCTGGGCCACCAGGTAATTTAAGTCATTTGGGGGGGGGGTTCGTGAGGGGGGGGGATTTAATTTAAAGGGTCGGGGGTGGGTTTTAGCGGGTTTTAACCATTTTAACGATATATCACGATATTTTACCCCCCCAAACGGCAACAATACGATTCCCTCCCCCTCCCAGCCGAAATCGATCGTTAAGACGATCGAGGACACGATTCACATCTCTACTGAAGAGTAGTCAGGCGTAGCAGAGGTCAAATCCAATGAGTCAGTCCAACACATAGCCGAAACAGGAACAAGGAGAACAGGAACCGGGAACCACAGGAAATAGGAATACAACGAAGAGATGATACTTGGATCAGCAACGAGTATGAGGAGTATGAGGAGACCTTTTCAAAGGCAATGCTATGGAGTGAGGCCTGGAGTCTGACATCAGCATCCGGGTCTGCAGCCAGGTTCCCGCCGCGGGCCTTTTAAAAGAACTAGTGATGCATGCACGTGCACCTAGGAAGGGGTGTGGTGCTGGTGGTGGCGTCTCTCCGCGGGCCATGCAAAGAGGCCCGACGAGCAGGGACATCTTAGCTGGCAACACTGGGTAGCGTGGCAGGGCCTGAGACACTGGAGGGAACCTGAGGACAGAGCTGGCGGCCCACCACCTCTAGTGAAGAGGAGCCAGGAGCTGGAGTTCTCTGAAAAGGGGAAAGGGCTTTTCAGCGGGGCAGCCACAGCTGGCATGCGTAACAATGCCCCCCCTTTACGCCCTCCTCCTGGAGGTCAGGGTTTGCCCGGATGGGCATGGTGGAAATTCAAGAGGAGGGTCTTATCCAGGATGTTTCGAGCTGGCTCCCATTAATTCTTTTCGGGTCCATATCCCTCCCAGGAAAGGAGGTATTCCCATCAGCAGCCCCTACGGTGGACGTCAAGGACTTCGTGGACCTTGTACATCGTGTCGGTTTCTGCCACCAAAGGGGGTGGCTCAGGGGCCTTCCAAGCAGTCCAAGATAAAATCACAGGCTTTAAAAGCGATACATGGAATGTATTATGTATACCCAGTGTAGGAGGCAGCCGAAGCTGGTACGTAACAGGTCCCGATGAATCTAGGAGCAAACCTTTGTGATGGAATGCGAAGTCGGATGTATCTGGTACTTAACCAGACTTTTTGGCCAGGAAGGAATTCAGGAACTGAGTGGCATCGACAGTCAACAGTTCTCTTGGCCTGGGAGGCGGTCTGAAGCAGGCGAAGATTTGTCTGTTCCCATAGCATCTTAAGGGTATCCGCAGTGGCCTGTGCTGCAGGGGACGGCACGTATAGAGGTATGGGTAATGGTGGTTGTGGTTGTTTCCCATAGATGATTGAGAATGGGGACATTCCAGTAGCTGTGGCGATGTGAGAGCTGTGAGAAAACTGCCCAGGATAAGAGGTCTGACCAATTATCTTGTTGGTCATTGATGTAAGCGCGCAGGAAAGCCTTCAAAGACCGGTTCGTCCATTTGGCTTGCCCATTGGCCTGGGGGTAATAGGCGGTCATAAGGCTGATGTTACTACCAAATTTTTGGCAGTGCCAATACCTGGCGACGAATTGAGGATCTCGATCTGAAACGATATCCGTGGGTATACCATGTATTACGGCCGTCAGTCATAGACGGTTGAGACCGCTCTGCCTCACCTCTCTCTTACATCTTTCCCCCGCTATTGGAAGAATGGCTGTCTCCGCTGTGGCCTGCCGCGCTTCTCGGCATTCACGAACTAGTATGGGCGTTCCCAACCGCCATGCTTCTGAGGCCTCCTAGGGTGCGCGCGCACGCCACCCATGCTCTTGAACACGTCAAGGTGGGAACCTCGGGGGCGGCCCCACCACATGATGTCAGCACCACCAGGTATTTGACCTTTCACTCTGCTACAGTACAGAGAGTTAGTAAAGACTTTGGTTCGCTACTCTGACCGCTTCTAAGCACCCGCTTAGATCCTTCCTTGCCCTTCGGGGTTACTTCACTGACTACGGAAGTTCTGGGTACCCGCTTCTCGGGGGCCTCTCGCTTCCTTCTCCTAACTGGATACCCTCTCCTCGGGGGTCCTCCCTGCTTTCTCTTTTCAGGAACCCATAGTATTTGTGGGTACTAGCTCCTCGAGGGCCTATCCAGCTTTGGGTATCCTGCACCACGGACCCGGGACGCTCGTCCATCTCTACAGGAGAAGCCTTCAGCTCCTCTGCTACAAACTCTCAGTATTTGTAGGTACTCGTGCCTCGAGGCCTATCCAGCCCTGGGTAATCTACATCTCGACCCTGGTTCTCTCACTGCTCCTTCACCAGCAAAGAGCCTATCATCTCTACCACGCTGTGAGTACTGCTATGCTTCTAGCCAGCTGGATATCTATCTGGATTCACAGCCTGCCCCGCTCTGCGGGAGTTACACCGAGCCTTCGCTTCTTCCGGTGAAGGCGCTGCTATGCTGCTTCCAGACACTCAAGACTAGAGCACAGCTTGAACAAAAGCACTGTCTGCCCTTCGGGCAATGCCAACTCCAGTACAGCAGTATAATAAAGTCTTACTTGCGCTGTGTCCGTCTCTTAGAGTCTAGCCTATCGGATTGGTTCCCCATGGGGGGAGGATTGGTTCCCCTGTGGGAGGAGTCACTTCCAATAAGACCAAGGATCCACAAATGTCACAAATACAACACCATGCAATCTGAAAATATGATGAAAGAATAATCGGGCTAGCTCTGGAGCAGATGGTAGGCCCGGAAGAGGTTCGAAATGGGCCATTTTAGAAAAGTGGTCTATGGTGACCCATATTACGGTGTGACCCTTAGAAGTTGGGATATCCACGATAAAATCCATAGACAGGAGAGTCCACGGTTATTCGAGTGCTGGAAGCAGTTGTAGAAGACCCCAAGGTCACCCAACCGGGGGGTTCTGCTGTGCACAAACATTACAGGATTAGACATATGCCTTCGCGTCAGAGACCAAGTTAGGCCACCAGAAGCTAAGGTTTGCACTAGTCCTGGCTGACCGGCAAATTTGGAATCTGTGCCCAGCGAAGGATTCTTTCTCTGAGTCGTCGGGGCACTACCGTTTTTCCAGTAGGAACTGGATGGATGGTAGACAAAGAGATACAAGCTGGGTTGATTATATGGGTTGGCTCATTTTCGTTAATTCACAACTTTCTACACTTAACCCACCTGTAATCACCCCTGTACCATGGTCCGACCACTCCCTAATCAATGTCAATCTCACGTCCAACACCCCAACTCCCTCCCCGCAGAAGCACAGCAAGACCATCTCTTTCCGCAAACCTTGTAACACAGAAGATATCGCTCTAGCATTTGACAAAACAACCAACAATCTCGACCTTAAAGACCCTGACACAGCATTGCTCTCCTGGAACAATCTCACCACCACCATCGCTAATGAGCTATGTCCTATCATCCACAAGGAAATTCCCTTGACGCAAAGTGAAAAAAGATGGTACACGAAGGATTTAGAGATAATCAAAAATGACCTACGATCCAAAGAACATGTATGGCGTAAACAACCATCTGCTACTCTCAAAGCCACTTACATAAACGCTGCACATACCTACTGACTAGCCATCACCCAAGCCAAACGGGACTACTACTCCAAAAAAGTCCATGCCTATAAATTCAATGCAAACGCACTTTTCACTTTTGTCACTGACCTCACTAACCCCGCTACCACACCTCTTCATGAGGACAATTCGAGTAACAGATGCCAGGAACTAGCAGCGTTCTTCAAGAACAAAATTGACAACATCCTCACTCGCCTGCCCACCAACCCCTCCCCTGTATCGCCGCCATGCATTGACAACAAGAGCAAACTCAGAAACTTTGACCCTATAACAAATGCCGAAATTGAAACTATTCTAAAGAAAATGAAACCTGCATCCCACTTCCTAGACACTATTCCCTCAAAAACTCTCCTCGCTATCCCATCCACCATTGCAAAATTCATTGCTGAACTCATCAACTGCTCCATCACACATGGTAGCATCCCAGACCCACTCAAACTTGCTGTAGTAAGACCCCTCCTTAAAAAACCAAACCTTGACCCGTCAGACCTAGCTAACTACAGACCCATTTCCAACCTGCCTTTATTTCAAAAATTTTGGAAAGAGTCATTAACAAACAACTCTCCGAGTTCCTAGAAGACTACAACATCCTCCACCCCTCACAATTTGGATTCCAGAAAGCACGCAATACAGAAACCCTACTACTATCAATGACAGATACCATCCTCAAAGGTATGGACCATGGAACCTCATACTTGCTCACCCTCCTAGATATGTCGGCAGCAGATTCAACCTTATGGATCTCTATCTCTGTGATAGGTAACTCCAATTAGCCCTTTACCTGTTCATCCAATCCAGGCAGCCCCAAGCCCTGAAAAAACTCCCGCCGCACTAGATCATTAGTAGGACTTGCAGTATGCAAAGTCTTATAATATGACTCAAAGATCTTGAGAATCTGAGAATTGATCACAAGGTTCTGTGAGTCATAGCAAATGTGTGTAATAAGATCCCTAGAGTGGGAGCCAGAGTTCACCAGTCTGGCCAACAGTTTCCCAGATTTATTGACGAGATATAATATATTTTGCTGTGTAAGATCCAATAAAGCATTAAACTCTTTGTGAGCTGCTGCCAACCACTCCCTAGACACCACCCAAGATTCTTCTTATGGATCAGTTTCAATGTCATTATCTTTTTTCTAAGGCCCAAGATTGATTAATTCCTGTCCCGCTTTGTACATGCTTGATATGCAATGACATTGCCTCTCATGACTGCTTTGGCCACATGCAAAAAGTAATAGGGTCTATCTCAGGGCTTAAGTTAAATTAAAAATATTCCTTCCACTTATCTCGTAAGTGGAGTACAAATCTTTTATCATTATAGAGGTGGGGGGGGGGGGGGGGGGCTTGGACCACTGAAACTGATTCTGAGCCCTGGGTAACAAAGCAAGTGTAATGACCACCATTGCATGATCAGAAGAAGGCATGTCGTAAATTCCACTTTCCACCAGTTTATTAAAAAGTGATTCAGTAATAGAATATAATCTAACCAGGAATACATGTTGTGCAAAGGGGAGAAGAATGTATATTCACAGTCCTCCAAGAGTAGCGTACTCCAGGAGTCAACTAACAGCAACTCCTGTGATACAAATCCCACCTCTAAATCAGCTTG
Organism: Rhinatrema bivittatum; assembly: GCF_901001135.1. Taxonomy (NCBI): domain Eukaryota; kingdom Metazoa; phylum Chordata; class Amphibia; order Gymnophiona; family Rhinatrematidae; genus Rhinatrema; species Rhinatrema bivittatum. The sequence goes on from NC_042615.1 coordinate 829,271,518, forward strand.
ATTTTTCTTAGGTTTCTTAGTTGGCTTACAGTCTACCAAGGCCTTATCAACCACATTGAAGTCACCACCCATGATAACAGTGTATCCCAAAGTAGAGAAAAATCTATGACAGTAAATGTTTGGTGCATATATGTTGAGCAACACCACTTTCATCCCCTGCAAGCTCCCCGTTACCAGGACAAAGTGACCATTGGGGTCAGAAACCCATTTTTCCTTTTAGGAAGTAAAATTCTTGTTAATTAAGATGGCCACATCCCTCTGGTGAGAGGTGAAAGATGAAAAACAAAACAATGGACAACCCATTCACATTGTAACTTTTGAGCAGTAAGTAAAATAACAAAAAATTTGGTGATAGTTAGGGTTAGGTTAGGGGTCGGAGAGGAGAGAGGAAGAGGTAAGAAGGGTAGAGTTAGGGATAGGAAAGTTCCCACCTAGTCCACTCCTTAATTGGAGCGGACTGGGAGGTAACTGGTGGAGGCCCGATTGCATCGCCGTGCACATTTTTCGAATATCCCGTGCCCTACGCATGGAGCAGGCTGAAATCCACCACGCATGTGTGCAAGGATAACTTATTTTATAACACACACCAATGCGCGCGTGTTATAAAATAGCCGCATCCATGTGCACATGGGTCTTAAAATCAACCCCTGTGAGCTCATGGTGACTTGTAAAACTTCAGTCACAGAAACAGATTGCAGCTTGATGACTAAGAACATAAAAAAGCCCCAAAACTGTAGAACACAAATGAGCGCAAGTTTACATATTTATAAGCTGAGCCCCAAAACTTCCAATATACTGACTCATGCTAGTTTATCCAAAAACTCCTTCACATCTCGTGTGATTGGGAGTAATCTATATTCCATATTATGAAATACTCTCAGGAATTACAAAGAGAATTTTATCCCACGGTGGAAGAGTTGATTGCAGAAGGGGGTGAATTCTCTGCAAGCAACCCTGTACCTGTTCCTGCTACAGTACCTGTTGCTGTTCCAGTACCTGCTCCAGCTTCCTGTTCCTCCTACACTTCAGACGGATCTCCTTGGCTTTGACCCTTGCTTGATCCTGACCTTGTCTTCAGCCCCCCTGAGCTGACTTCTGCATGAACCCTACCTCATCTCCAGCTGCTTGCCCCAACTTCTGCTTGAACCTGACCTCATCTCCTGCCGCCTGCCCTGACCCTTGTTTGGACTTGGCCTTGACTTCAGTTTTCTGCCTTACTTGCAGTCTGGACTTAACCTTGTCTCCAACCGCATTGTCTCTGCTTTAGTCTGTACGGACTTTGCGTCCAGCTTCTCCCTTTGGAACTCCACATCTCTGCTGCTTCCTGGCATCCTGCCTTGGACACTCTCTCTGGGATCAACCATGCAGAGGCCCACAAGTCCAGCTGGCCCCGGTACCCAAGGGCTCAACCTGTGGGGAACAAGGGCTGGTATTGGTGAAAACTCCAGTCATCCTCCGGTTCCCCTTTGGCCTCACCTCCCGACAGTGGGGACCCGTGGGGTAGCGCCATGAGTGGCTCTGCAAGGGCTTCATAAACCAATGTTACATGCAGTTTGCTCTACAACCATCAGTCTTCCAGGATGACCTCACGAAGGTGACCTTCATCCTTTCACACCTAGAGGGCAAGGCTTTGGCTTGTGCTTCTCCCTTATGGAAGCAAGCTGACTCTCTTCTCCAAGAACTATCACGTTTTGTGACTACCTTCCGTCAGTCCTTCAATGATCCAGGGAGGCAGGCTATGGCCAGTTCAAATCTTCTGCATCTGCGGCAAGGTCATAGAACACTCAATGAATATACTATATAATTCTGTACTCTAGCAACAGAGCTGGGCTGGCAGGAGGTCTGCCTCCGAGCCATTTACCTAGATGGCCTGTCGCCCCAGCTCAAGGATGAGCTTGCAGCCTGTGAATTACCATCCTCTTTTGAGGATCTAATAGACCTTACAGGTTGCAAAGACCATCGCCTCCAGGAGTGCCACTGGGAAGCTTGGGCACCCCAGCGCCCCGCTGTGGAATGTTCTCGCTCTCCACCTATGGTGGGTCCCACAACCAGTGGAGCCTTGCCTTCTAACAAGCTCGAGAAACCTTGGCTTTGGTCGATCCGGGAAACTACAGACCGGTTAGCCTGACTTCAGTGCCAGGAAAAATAGTGGAAAGTGTTCTAAACATCAAAATCACAGAACATATAGAAAGACATGGTTTAATGGAACAAAGTCAGCATGGCTTTACCCAGGGCAAGTCTTGCCTCACAAATCTGCTTCACTTTTTTGAAGGAGTTAATAAACATGTGGATAAAGGTGAACCGGTAGAGATAGTATACTTGGATTTTCCGAAGGTGTTTGACAAAGTTCCTCATGAGAGGCTTCTAGGAAAAGTAAGTCATAAGTGACCTCACAGCCCTGTCATAGAGTGGGTCAGACAGGTTGGAAAGGAGACCAGAATGCAATCTATCAGAGCTAAGCATTTTTCTAATGCGGCTCTCACTCAGTGCTCTCTGACATTATTGCTGATGATGCAGCGCTATTTATACGTTAAGCACACGGCGTGCCACTCACTTTCTTGGCAGGGATTGTCTGGGGAGGTGGTTCGGGGAGGTGGCTGAACTCAGAGCTAGTCTGAATGTCTCAAATCTGTATTCAATTGCTAGCTACTTCGATAGAAAAAGATATTTGTTCGATTTGGCTGCAGTACCAGCTAGCCCTGTTTTTTTTAACCACACTTTTTAAAATTGATCTGAGATGGTCTCTCTGTGCCATGGAGAGAAGCTGCTAGCACTAGCAGTGGCATTTTGCTGCTTATTTTACCCCCTGGGATAGGTTTTAAGCAGCATTTTGGTGTTGTGGGTGGGAGATATATTCAATTTCTAGCTAGTTTGATAGAATTTCCATTGAAAATATATTACATCGATGTTGCTGCTGTGCCAAGCCAGGCTTTTTTGTTAACTGCAGTTCTTTTTTTTTTAATTGAACTCACTGTCTCGCTGTGCTCTTTTAATCCAAGAAGCCAGTGCACTGGGCATCAGTGACAGTGCACACTGGGTAGTTTTGCAGACTCATGTATTTTGGTACAGCGGTGGTCTGTGAAGCCAAATCCCCAGTGGTCCTCTTTTGTAGTTACAAGCTTGGTGTGTGCACATATATTGCAATAGTGCACATCAAGGCACTGTGCCTGTGGGCAGGCAGTTTTGCAGACTCACGTATATTGGGACAGTGGTTCTCTCTGAAGCCTAATCCTCAGTGGGCCTCTTTTGAGGTTACAACTTTGTTGTGTGCACACACATTACATTAGTGCACATCAAGGCACTGTTCCTGTGGGCAGCCAGTTTTGCAGACTCACGCATATTGGGACAGCAGTGGTCTCTGAAGCCAAATCCCCAGTGGGCCTCTTTTGGAAATAATTATTTTAATTGAAATCCCTAGTAGGCAGAGATATTAAATCCATAATGTCAGAGAAAGCTAGATGTGGTCTAGTGATTGGGACTTGGAGAGGAGACACCTCAAAAGGGAGTGCCAGTCCCCCATTAAATTTAAAAAGGGACCTGTTCCAATCTAAAATCTTTGGAGGGGAAGGCAGTTCTATCTGGAAAAAAAATGAAATCTAAATATGATGCATCGCCACCACCTTTTTCTGACCCTGTAGTTTTGAAGGTGAGGGAAGAGGGAGACTGAGTCATGCAAGACAAAATGGTGACACCCAAAAGCAGCAGTGCAACAGCAGTCTCAACTTGTAGCACAGGCTCTGTTTGCTTCTGATTCCGATGAAGATTCATCTTGTGTGGGATTCTCATCATCAGAAATGGAAGAAGTAATAGCTGACGAATGTTCAGGAGGATTCATTAGTCCTGTCTTAGCCTTCATTTCAGTGCTGCAGGGGAGACATGAAATTGATGATGACGATGAGGAAGAGCAGTCAGCGCAGGCACAGAGTGTGACTAATGCCCCTGGCATTGCTTCTCAGGGTGCACCCACCACTACTTCAGCTCCAGTGCCAGCATCCCCCCCCCCCCCCGAAGGCTATAGAGAAGGGATCACGAAAGACACCTGCGATCTGGAGCCACTTTAAAGTGACAGAGGACCCGCGTTTTGCTTGGTGTAATTACTGTGGCAGGGCTATTAGCAGAGGCAAGCAAATGGGACATCTATCTAATTTTGGCATCATATGAAGAGGCAACACCCAACAACAGTACTGCCATCTGGGGATGGTGGTAGTACCAGTCAAGGGACCCCTTTTTCAGGCAGCGTAAAGTGGTTGAAAAGAAGCAGAGTCACCCCATGCCCTCAGCCCCTTCTCGTAGTCAGGTGGCAGGCCACCAGCCTCTTGCCATGTGGCAGAAGTGACAACCCACCATGGAGGAAATGGGGTGGAGTGCAGTAACGCTATCCTGGGTAGGAGGCAGGCAGCCTCAAAAGTTGTAACCAGGAGCATTGGGGAAATTATTGCCCTTGATGACCAGTCCTTGCAGATAGTGGAGAATGTGGGTTTCAAGCATTTTCTGAAGGTCGTAGTTCCAAATTACAAAGTCCCCTCCAGAACCACATTTAGCAGAAAAGTCATCCCCAGCATGTACAAGCAGCGTCGCAGTCGCATGCAAGCGCTGCTAGCAAAGGCACAGGGGAGAGTGCATTTCACCTGCGATATCTGGACCAACATGAATACTGTACACTCTTACCTCTCCCTGACAGCACACTGGTGGGACTTGGCTGAGGCAGGGGCAGGCAGCAGCTATATTAGTGAACAAGTATCAGGGTGGAGGTAGGCTTTACTTCACACCCACCTGATGGACGAGGCCCATACCGCAGCCAATATTCTAGCATGCATCCAACAGATGCTGGAAGGCTGGCGACTACCTCAGCGAGACAGGAATCCTCAGGCAGGATTCTTTGTCACAGACAATGGTGCAAACATGGTTAAGGCAATAACTGACGAGCGCTTTCAGAACTTCCGATGTTTTGCACACACACTGCACCTGGTAGGGTGGAACCAGACTGCTGGCACTAACCTTTAAAAAGGAGATAGAGCAGCTTCCAAACTAGAACAAAGGGGAAAGCCGACAGTCACTCAGCAGCGCATGGTTCGGAGAGAGGTATCTTCAAAGGATACTAATGATGCATTAGAATTAGGGCATCCTGACAGTGAGGTTCCAATAATAAGAAAAGTAGTCCAAGTGCCTGTAACTAAAAACTCAACTGAGCTAAAAAATTCTAACTTATCTCTATCAATTAAAAAGCAGAATGAAAATACAAACAAAAAACAAACTTTGAAAAGTTTGCATGCTAATGCCAGAAGTCTAAGAAGTAAGATTGGAGAATTAGAATGTATAGCAGTGAATGATGACATAGACTTAATTGGCATCTCAGAGACATGGTGAAAGGAGGATAACCAATGGGACAGTGCTATACCGGGGTACAAATTATAACGCAATGACAGAGAGGAGCACCTGGTAGGCGGTGTGGCACTTTATGACTGGGATGCCATAGAGTCCAACAGGATAAACATCCTGCATGAGACTAAATGCAAAATTGAATCTTTATGGGTAGAAATCCCTTGTGTGTCGGGGAAGGCTATAGTGATAGGAGTATGCTACTGTCCACCTGGTCAAGATGGTGAGACTGACAGTGAAATGCTAAGAGAAATTAGGGAAGCTAACCAAATTGGTAGTGCGGTAATAATGGGAGACTTCAATTACCCCAATATTGACTGGGTAAATGTATCATCGGGACACGCTACAGAGATAAAGTTCCTGGATGGTTCAGGAACTGATGAGAGAGGGAGCAATTTTAAATCTACTTCTCAGTGGAGCACAGGATTTGGTGAGAGAGGTAATGGTGGTGGGGGCCGCTTGGCAATAGTGATCATAATGTGATCAAATTTGATTTAATGACTGGAAGAGGGACAGTAAGCAAATCCACAGCTCTCGTGCTAAACTTTCAAAAGGGAAACTGATAAAATGAGAAAATAGTTAGAAAAAAACCGAAAGGAGCAGCTACAAAAGTAAAAAGTGTGCAAGAGGTGTGGTCATTGTTAAAAAATACCATCCTAGAAGCACAATCCAGATGTATTCCACACATTAAGAAAGGTGGAAAGCAAGCAAAACAATTACCAGCATGGTTAAAAGGGGAGGTGAAAGAAGCTATTTTAGCCAAAAGATCTTCATTCAAAAATTAGAAGAAGGATCCAACAGAAGAAAATAGGATAAAGCATAAATGTTGGCAAGTTAAATGTAAGACATTGATAAGACAGGCTAAGAGAGAATTTGAAAAGAAGTTGGCCATAGAGACAAAAACTCACAGTAAAAACTTTTTAAAATATATCCGAAACAGAAAGCCTGTGAGGGAGTCAGTTGGACCATTAGATGATCGAGGGGTTAAAGGGGCACTTAGAGAAGATAAGGCCATCGCGGAAAGATTGAATGATTTCTTTTCTTCGGTGTTTACTGAAGAGGATGTTGGGGAGGTACCGGTACTGGAGAAGGTTTTCATGGGTAATGATTCAGATGGACTGAACCAAATCATGGTGAACCTAGAAGATGTGGTAGACCTGATTGATAAACTGAAGAGTAGTAAATCACCTGGACCAGATGGTATATACCCCAGAGTTCTGAAGGAACTAAGAAATGAAATTTCAGACCTATTAGTAAAATTTTGTAACCTATCATTAAAATCATTCATTGTACCTGAAGACTGGAGGATAGCTAACGTAACCCCCATATTTAAAAAGGGCTCCAGGGGAGATCCGGGAAATTACAGACTGGTTAGCCTGACTTCAGTGCCAGGAAAAATAGTGGAAAGTGTTCTAAACATCAGAATCACAAAACATATAGAAAGACATGGTTTAATGGAACAAAGTCAGCATGGCTTTACCCAAGGCAAGTCTTGCCTCACAAATCTGCTTCACTTTTTTGAAGGAGTTAATAAACATGTGGATAAAGGTGAACTGGTAGATGTAGTGTACTTGGATTTTCAGAAGGTGTTTGATAAAGTTCCTTATGAGAGGCTTCTAGGAAAACTAAAAAGTCATGGGATAGGTGGCGATGACCTTTCGTGGATTACAAACTGGCTAAAAGACAGGAAAGAGAGAGTAGGATTAAATGGACAATTTTCTCAGTGGAAGGGAGTGGGCAGTGGAGTGCCTCAGGGATCTGTACTGGGACCCTTACTTTTAATATGGGCCATGTTCCCGAAATCTTTCTTAGGTGCCAACAGTAATGTTTTTAGTACTATAGAAAACTGGTGGTAGTTGCACTCTAGTTCATCCTCTGTCTTCCCATACTTTACAGAGGCATTGTGTAAACCACAAAGTCAACATAGGTTGATATTGTAGATTTGGATTTGAGTAGCGGTTTTCTTATTTCTGAGAGCTCTTCATGTTCCTTTGTCATCAGCTGAAGTGCATAAGCACAGTTAATTTATTTATTTATTTATTTATTTAAAAGAATTTATATACCACTTTATAAAATTAGTTTTTTGTCAAAGTGGTTTACATTGGGAAAAAAAAATAATAAAAGAATAAAAAGAAAAAGGTAATAAATAAATAAAATTAAAAGTACATAAAATTACTTAGTAGCTGGAACAAATTCCAGCTAGAAATAAACAAGTGTTTACTAAAGTAAATAAAAATAAAACTGTTGCCGTGGAACTTTACTAATAATATGGGAGGAAGGGAAGAAGGTAGAGAAGTGACAAAGTGAGTCCGAAAGCTAGGGAACAGATGGGAAACAAAAGGAAGGGAGGGGAAACGAAATGAAAATGAAATGAAAAGTGTGATGGTGACTGTAAATAAAGTGGTGGAGAAGACTTTATGTTTGTTCTGGAGTAAGTGTTTTAAATGCTAATTGAAGAAGATGGGATTTGAGTGATTTTTTGAAATGGGAAGGATTTGAAATTGAATCTCTAGATCAGTTCTTGCTTCACAAATGGAAGTCTCTATTGCTCTAAAAGCATCCTCTGTTGAATTACCTTTCAGAAATGAAAAAGATCCAGAAATGAAAAAGATGTGACAGATCAAACCACAACATAACTGCACAAAGGAAATCCTCTAATGCTGTGCCTGTCCATCCAGGCCTTATGTCCCTAAAAGGGCTTGACCTCTAATGATGTGCCTGTCTGCCAGGCCTTATGTCCTAAAAGGGCTTGGCTTCTAATACTGTGCCTGTCTGTCCAGGCCTTACGTCCCTAAAAGGGCTTGACCTCTAACGCTGTGCCTGACTGTCCAGGAGCCCTTTCCTGCTCAAAGAAAAGGGAACTCTCCCCGGGGTAGCCAGCCAGCCTATTTTTTAGTACCTGTTGACACATGTTAAACCGCTGTTCACAGTGAGACCTCCTCCACGTCACCATGCTTTGAAGGCTCGTACTCTACTCTAAGGCCAACCCATTGCGGGGAGCCCTTTCCTGTTCAAAGGAAAAGGTACTCTCCCTGGGGTAGCCAGCCAGCCTCTCTCTTAGTACCTGTTGACCCATGTTGAACCGCTGTTCACATGGTACCCTGCTCCACATCGCCAGCTCTGAAGGCTCGCACTCTACTCTAGGGACCAATCCATTCCGGGGAGCCCTTTCCTGCTCAAAGGAAAGGGAACTATCCCCGGGGTAACCGGCCAGCCTATCTCTTAGTACCTGTTGACCCATGTTGAACCGCTGTTCACATGGCGTCCTCCTCCGCCTCTCCTTGAAAATTCTCGTTTGTATATCTGCTAACTCCACCAGATTGTAAAAGACCAGCAAGAGCTCACTAGATGCCAATGGAAATATCCCACTGTAGGGGCCAACCAATTCCGGGGAGCCCTTTCCTGCTTAAAGGAAAGGGAACTCTCCCCAGGGCCAACCTGTCTTGCCCCTATCAAAACCACAGGGACCAGACTATCTCAGCTCTATCAGCCTGACTTGCCCCTATCAGCTTTCTACCACTCCGCTTTGCTGCCATACACCAGATGACTCACTCTACTCCTTGTGGTATTCCTGCCACTATCATGATTCCTCAGTGTGTTGGTACTAGTCTGCTTGCTTTGTTCCCCCTTCATTGTTTTATACCTTTCTCTAGGTCTGTTATTATACAATAATTGTAACTGTTGCTTGCAAACTGTTATTTTTAAGATCCAGTATAGCTGTTCTTTAATAATCTTGTTAATATTGGCACAGAAGTGCTGAGGGGGTCCTTTAATAGCTAAAGGACTAATAAAGTTCCAGAAAGTGTCCTGCTTGTCCCAGGTTCAACTGTTTCCCTCCCACCCTACCCCTCTACCCACCCACCCCTGGGATTAGATTACTAATATAGACTGTCTAAATTAGCATTAGCAACAAGATCAATTAGTAAGTTAACAGCTCAGGACATACCAATCCAAAACTTAACCAATATGAGAACTATCCAATGCAACTGTTGTAGAGCCTTTATTCTGAGGGAAAGCATCTGGAGACTTGGAGCTTGCCCGATCTGTGCACAGCTCTCTTCTTTGAAAACGGAGCTGACTGAGGTTAAAGCTCAATTAGCTTCAATTAAAAGAATTACACCCATATTGCATTACTCAGAAAATAATTCCCCAACACCAAAGAATAACCAGGAGTCAAGAAAAAGAAATACAGTAGACTCAGGTAGGATAACACATGTGTCCCACAGTCACCCATTCTTGACAGATGGGAAGCCAACAAGTATACCCCCCCACTCAATCAGTTCATCAAGTAAACCATTAAAAAACAGGATCACAGTGGGCTCTGGTAGAATTAGACCTGTAACAAGGAGACACACACAGTATCAAATGCAACAAGAACATAAAGCCCTCCCTATATTAACTGAAGAAATTCTAGAGAAAAACATTGAGATGGATAACTCTGTCATCAATGGCACAACTGCAAAAGGAACGAGTAAAGTGAATAACAAATCTCAACTAAAGTCTCATAAGGAGTACAGGAAAAGCAATAACCGTAAAGAGAGTACCTGGAAAGCTATGACTACAAATGCTCATAGTTTGGGAAATAAAATCCCAGATCTGCAGGCCCTAATTACAGAGGCAGAACTGGACATCGTTGCTATCACAGAGACATGGTTCACAGAATCTCATGATTGGGATACGGCAATACCAGGCTATAATTTGTTAAGGAAGGACAGAGTGGATAGAAAAGGGGGAGGTGTGGCTCTTTATGTCAGAAATAATATCCAAGCATCTGAGCTGCAAGGAAGTTGGGGCAAGGAAGAAGCACTATGGGTAGACCTAAAAACAGATGATGGAGCATCCATTTACATTGGAGTGGTTTACAGGCCTCCAAACCAAAAGGAAGAGCTGGACAGAGATCTGGTTGAAGACATCCATAAGATAGGTAAGAAAGGGGAAGTGGTGATCATTGGTGACTTTAATATGCCAGATGTAGACTGGAAAATCCCATCTGCAGAATCTAAAAACAGTAGAGTAATACTGGATGCCATGCAAGTATCTTTGTTCAAACAAATGGTATTGGAACCCACGAGAGAAGGAACTATTCTCGACTTAGTGCTCAATAATGGAGAAATAGTCTCTGATGTCAAGGTGGGCGCCCCACCTCAGCACCAGTGATCATCAAACGGTATGGTTTAATATCACTAAAAGAATATGGAAAAGGAGCACAAAGACCAGAGTTTTACAGTTCAAAAACACAGACTTTGAGGAAATGGGGAAGTAGCTAGAGGAAGAACTAAATGGATGGGAAAATGAGAGAGATGTGGATCAACAGTGGACCAATCTAAAAGGAGCAATCGCCAAGGCAACTGCTCTATATGTTAGAAATGTAAAGAAAAGCAAAAGAAAAATGAAACCTATCTGGTTCTCAAAGGAGGTGGCTGACAAAATTAAAGCTAAAAGAACTGCATACAAGAAATACAAAAGATCCCAAAGGAAGGAGCACAAAGAAGAATATTTGTATCAACTGAGGGAGACAAAGAAATTAATCAAGTTGGCAAAAAGTCAAGCAGAAGAGAGGATTGCCAAGGAGATAAAATATGGTGACAAAACATTTTTCAGATACATCAGCGAAAAGAGAAAGGTCCAAAGTGGTATAGTGAAATTGAAAGGTGGAAATGATCAATGTGTGGAGGGAGACGAAGAAATGGCAGAAATATTAAACGAATACTTCAGCTCTGTGTTCACTAAAGAAGACCCTGGAGAAGGACCATCTCTACACAACAAGAAACTGGAGGGAAGCGGAACAGAGGAAAATCCATTTACAGTAGATAATGTATGGGAAGAGCTAAAGAATCTGAAAGTGGACAAAGCCATGGGCCTGATGGGATTCATCCAAGGATATTGAGGGAGCTCAGAGATGTGCTGGCGGGACCGCTGTGCGACCTGTTCAATAGATCCCTAGAAACGGGAGTGGTGCCGAGTGATTGGAGAAGAGCGGTGGTGGTCCCACTTCACAAGAGTGGGAACAGAGAGGAGGCTGGTAACTACAGACCGGTTAGCCTCACTTCAGTGGTGGGAAAAGTAATGGAGTCACTGTTGAAAGAGAGAATAGTGAACTATCTACAGTCCGGAGAATTGATGGACCAGAGGCAGCATGGATTCACCAGAGGAAGATCCTGTCAGACAAATCTGATTGACTTTTTTGACTGGGTAACCAAGGAATTGGATAGAGGAAGAGCGCTCGATATCATATACTTGGATTTCAGCAAAGCTTTTGATACGGTTCCGCACAGGAGACTGGTGAATAAAACGAGAAGCTTGGGAGTGAGTGCCGAGGTGGTGACCTGGATTGCAAATTGGTTGACGGACAGAAGACAATGTGTGATGGTAAATGGAACCTTCTCTGAAGAGAGAGCAGTTTTAAGTGGTGAACCTCAAGGATCGGTGTTGGGACCGGTCCTGTTCAATATCTTTGTGAGCGACATTGCGGACGGGATAGAAGGTAAGGTTTGTCTTTTTGCGGATGACACTAAGATCTGCAACAGAGTGGACACGCCGGAAGGAGTGGAGAGAATGAGACGGGATCTAAGGAAACTGGAAGAGTGGTCGAAGATATGGCAGCTGAGATTCAATGCCAAGAAGTGCAAAGTCATGCATATGGGGAGTGGAAATCCAAATGAACTGTATTTAATGGGGGGGGAAAGGCTGATGTGCACGGAGCAGGAGAGGGACCTTGGGGTGATGGTGTCTAATGATCTGAAGTCGGCGAAACAATGCTACAAGGCGATAGCTAAAGCCAGAAGAATGCTGGGCTGCATAGAGAGAGGAATATCGAGTAAGAAAAGGGAAGTAATTATTCCCTTGTACAGGTCCTTGGTGAGGCCTCACCTGGAGTACTGTGTTCAGTTCTGGAGACCGTACCTTCAAAAAGACAAAGACAAGATGGAGGCGGTACAGAGAAGGGCGACCAGGAAGGTGGAGGATCTTCATCGGATGACGTACGAGGAGAGATTGAAGAATCTAAATATGTATACCCTGGAGGAAAGGAGGAGCAGAGGTGATATGATACAGACTTTCAGATACTTGAAAGGTGTTAATGATCAAAAGACAACGACAAACCTTTTCCTAAGGAAAAAAATCAGCAGAACCAGGGGTCACGATTTGAAGCTCCAGGGAAGAAGATTCAGAACCAATGTCAGGAAGTATTTCTTCACGGAGAGGGTGGTGGATGCCTGGAATGCCCTTCCGGAGGATGTGGTGAAGACCAGAACTGTGAAGGACTTCAAAGGGGCGTGGGATAAACACTGTGGATCCATAAAGTCAAGAGGCTGCCAATGAAGAGTGGGTGACTCGCCAGAATGATGGCTACTGCCTGGAGTCAATACCCTTATTAAATAAACATACACAGGCTTGACTCCAACATCGCTCTAAGCTTCAACAGCAAGAGGAAATGTGGAAAAAAGGATTCACACTCACAAAGAGGGGAGTAGCTGGCTTGTTACGGCGGTTACTACCCCAAATCAAATAAGCCTGATACTTCACTTTCAATGCATATACAGCATAGTTCTCTGATTCAACGGCAGGGGAGAAGAAGAGGGTTCGCACTCACAAAGCGGGGAGTAGCTGGCTTGTTACGGCGGTTACTACCCCAAACCAAATGGGCCTGATACTTCACTTTCGATGCACATCCAGCATGGCTCTCTGCTTCAACGGCATGGGAGAAGACTTATACGTCACGCATATCCAGCATAGCTCCCTGCTTCAACGGCAGGGGAGAAGAAAAACAACCAATAAGGGCTAATAACATAGTCTGGGTAAAACAAATAAGCATGGGTGCAGCTTGCTTATTGCGGCGGCTACTACCCCAAACTAATCAAGCTAGATATTTCACTTGGATGCAGCTCCATCACTGCTCTCTACATTAAAGGTGGGGATGGAAGGGAAATAGAACCAAGAGCTAAGAGAAACAGATAAGTATGAGAGAAAATATGTGTGAAGCTTGCTGGGCAGACTAGATGGGCCATTTGGTCTTCTTCTGCCGTCATTTCTATGTTTCTATATGTTTCTATGTTTCATTGTGCTGTAGGATGTTGATGCCACTTGTCTTGCCACTTTGCCTGTCGTGTTGCCTTTGATGGTTCATGCATCTGTTATCGGTGCTCTCTTTTGAAGCTGTGGTGTGTTTTTGACACTCTCGCTGCTGCTTTGCACCTCTGTTAAAGCTCTCTTGCCACTCTTGGTACCCCTTTGCCCCTTTAAAGTGCCTTAGGCTATTCGTGGCACTTTGGTGCCACTTTGCCACAGTCTAAGTACCTTGGAGCTCTTTTCTCGTTCTGATGATTGCTCCCCAGAAGTTTCATCAAAATTGATAAGATAACTCCAATTCTGCAGCAAAAAATAGGCTGCAAATACTTCCCCCATTTACTTTAATGGGAATTCAGAAAACGAATAAAACTAATCAACGAATTGGTTTTCCCCGCTATGAAACGAATGCAATGAATTTGGGTCCCGGCGAAATGAATACCAAATTGCAACAAATTTTTTCCTTCTGCACAACCCTATCGGTTCATGATATGTACAGACCATAAAAACCTAGAACATCTCCGACACGCCCAGTGCTTGAACTCTCATCAGGATGGCTGGGCATTATTCTTTACCTGGTTTGATTTTGACCTACGTTACCATCCAGCCGAGAAAAACGTATGTGCTGACACCTTATCCCACTCGTTTGAACCTGAGGATTCCAAAGAAGAGCCTCGGCACATCATCGACCCAGCCTGCATTTCCTTGTCTGCCACCATGACCGTGCCTGCAGGGAAAATGGTGGTTCTCTGCAGGCTTTGTGATAAGGTGCTACAATGGGCACATGATTCCAGAGTCTCCAGTCATCCTGGATGCACACAGACTGTGTCCCTCCTTCAGCATATTATTGGTGGCCAACCATGTCTTCCGACACACGCGCCTATGTGGATTCCTGCCCTATGTGTGCTCAGCAAAAACCACCCGTCGGCTGACCTTGGGTGCCACTGCAGCCATTGTCTGCCCCCAAAGAACCCTGGACTCACTTGTCCACCGACTTTGTGGTGGATCTTCCGATGTTCAATGGGAACACTGTCTTCTGGGTAGTCATGGACAGGTTCTCCAAGATGGCTCATTTTGTCCCACTTCCTAGTTTACCCTCTGTGCCTGAACCCGCATGCTTGTTTTTTCTCCACATCTTTTGTCTCCTGAAGATATCACCTCGGACAGAGGGCCTCAATTTGTCGCCCGCTACTGGTGTTCATTGTGTAAAAATTTTGGGATCTCCATCAGTCTAACTACAGCTTATCATCCTCAGGCCAATGGCCAGGCCAAGTGGATGAACTGCTCCCTTAAGTGCTTCCTTCATTCCTACTCCAATGACAAGCAAGACAACTGGGCTCAACTGCTACCGTAGGCTGCTTCTCTCATAATTCCCATGGGAGTCTCCCCCTTCTCTCTGGTATATGGAAGACAGCCACGGCCTCCTCTGCTGACTCCTCTTACAGTGCCTTCTCCAGCAGCTCATGCAACCGCGGATGCCCTTCAGGCCCTGTGGACACATACTGATCAAAGATTACGACAAGCAGCCGCACGTGCTAAGAAAACCTCAGATGCCCTTCATAGACCCGCTCCTGAGTTACAACCTGGTGACAGAGTATGGGAGAGAACCTGCCATATTCACTTGAAACTTCCCTCCCAGCGTTGCTCTCCAAGGTACATTGGCCCATTTCCAGTTGCTCGACGCATTGGTCCAGTAACCTACCAGCTCTGTCTTCCTTCTACATCTCGCTGCTCAAGCCCTTAGAACTTTCTTGGCTCCGGTACCATCTCAAGATGTTTCAAAGAAAGACACCCTCTCCCGAGTACAAGAAGTCCTGGATGCCTGGAGGAGAGGCCACCATTGGGAGTACCTCCTCTCCTTCAGCAATTTCATTAGTCCCATCCGGGTAAGCCCAGACCTCTGGGAAGAGGGCGTAAAGGGGAGAAACTGTTGCATTTCCCAGCCACGGCAGGCCCAGACCTGACCCATCCTCTCTGGCAGCAGTGGGCAGCTGCTTATGCTCTCGCACTCCATCTGGGCTCCCAGGCCCCTCCGGCGCTGCTGCAGTCTCCTCCGGTCCCGGACAGGTCTTCCCATGTGCATCACGGGGAGACACCACTACTTCCTAGCCTTCAGCCTGTCCACCTTAGGTATGCACATGCGCCTTCCATGGCTTTAAAGGGGCCGTGGAGGGAAAGCCTCCCGCAGTCCCGGATGATGATGCCAACCAGCCTTCTTCATAAGGCGGGCCCTGCTGCTTAGACTTCACCTTGGCAACAGGTCTCCACGCTTCCTGTTGTGTGCTTTGTTGCTACTTGTTCCAGTTCCTGTTCCAGCTCCAGTACTTGTTTTAGTTCCAGTACCTGCTCCAGCTTCCTGTTCCTCCTACCCTTCGGACGGATCTCCTTCGCTTTTTTTTTTTTATTATTGAATTTTTCATATATTAAGATACAATATACAGATGATATACAGAATATTCAATCAAAAATTATATCATCCACAAATTTATATTAACATTCAATGTATTTTATCTAAGAATTATAACATAAGATAATTGGGATTTTGGAGAAAAGAAACTAAGAGCAGTTATATACTTACAGTACAATATTTACTCAATTTGTGTCTTTCTCTGACTAACTAATTTCTACCAGCTGATAATTCAATGGAGAGTCTAAAAATGTGAATTCAAATAAGAACGCAGTTGTTCCGGTTGATTGAATATATATTTTACATCTTGAAATATAACGATACATCGGCAAGGAAACCTCAAGAGAAATTTAGCCCCTCTATGTAGTACTTCTGTTCTCATTTGTAAAAACTCCTTTCTTCTAACTTGGGTGTCTCGGGCAATGTCTGGAAATATCCTGACATTCTGACCATGAAAATTGATATTTTGATATCTAAAATATGATCTTAGAACTTGATCTCTCTCCGATACAAAAGGAAATTGTACTATAAGGGTAGCACATGTACTAATATTCACCTCAAAAGATTTTTCTATTAAATCTGTAAGATTCAGATTACTGTCCAATTGACTTGTCTGTCTTTGATCTTGAATGTTATCTTCTTTCTGAAGTGGAGAAGTATAATATATTCTAGAGACTGCAGGTATTGCAGTTTCTGCATATCTCAATATATTTATCATATAGCTTTTGAATAAATCCCTAGGGGAAATCAAATGTGACCTAGGAAAATTCAAAATCCTAAGGTTAGATTTCTTGATTTGATTTTCTAACTGTTTAATCTTATCTAAATGCAGTTTTTCTGATCTGATTAAATTACCCTGTATTTTTTCTACTTCAACAATTTTAGCCTCTAAAGTATCTACTGAATTTTCTAATTTTTCAACCCTAGTCTGCAAAACTTTATTATTATTCAAAGCCTCTTGCACAATAGTTTTTAAATTGTTAATAGACTTTTGCATTGATATTATCATGACTCCCAAGTTCTTCCATAGAAAACTTCTTAGGTGTAATAAATGATAAATCTGTCATAGTTCTTACTTGATTTCTTTCACTTCTTTACTCCATTGGAGCTTTCCTGGATTCATCATATTGTAATGAAGACTCATCACCTTGTTCTCTGGAACCCAACCTTCCAGGGTTCTCCAAGGAGAAGGTGACCTTACTGCTCCCCTCAGATTACAAAGTGATGTGAAATCCATACTTAATTTAGGGTCCTCGAACAAAAGTTCTACCTCTCTTTTTCCGGTTGGAGGATCTGGTATTGCTGGTGCACCAGGGCTTAGAGATGTTTCATATGTCTGGAGGTTTATCCCTTGCTCCTGGTTTAAACCTCCTGCGACATCACTTCCTGGTGTCATCAAGGGAGCCTTTGCAAAGCAGTCTTGAATAGTTGGCTGATTTAAATTTGCATTAGGAGTAGAGGAAATTTCTCTCAATTTTGCCTTCCTCTTGGTGTGTGGCATTACCAAGAGGAAGAAAACCACTTCTTGTAAAGTAAAAAGTTGTAGTAATTCTAAACTTTTCTGCTTGCAATTTCGACACAAAATTCCTTATTTATCTCCAATTTCCCAGGGCTGCCGAATCTCCAATAGTCAATACTCTCCTAGCAAATCCGAACTAATCCGAACTAAGCCAAATAAAGCTGCGCACCTAAGTGGGGCGCCGCCCAGACGCTGGTTTTGTAGGCGTCTCTCTCCTCTCAGGCACTCCTTCCTACGTCAGTCAGGCAAAGAAAAAAAAGTTTTATAGAGCTCTCAGAAACTGGGCTCTCCAATTACAGGTAATGTCAGCAGCCAGGATCTCCTTGGCTTTGACCTTTGCTCGAACATGACCTTGTCTTCAGTCACCTGCCCTGACTTCTGCTTCAACCTGACCTCGTCTCCTGCTGCCCGCCCTGACCCTTGCTTGGACTTGGCCTTGTCTTCAGTTTTCGGCCTGACTTGCAGTCCGGACTTAACCTTGTCTCCAACTGCATTGCCTCTGCTTTACTTAGTGCGGACTTTGGATCCAGCCTTTCACTTTGGAACTTTGCATCTCTGCTGCTTCCTGGCATCCTGCCTTGGATACTCTCTCTGGGATCAACCACGCAGAGGCCCACCTAAGTCCAGCTGGCCCTGGTACCCAAGGGCTCAACCTGCGGGGAATGAGGGCTGGTAATGGCGAAGCTCCAGATGGCCTCCACTTCCCATTTGGCCTCGCCTCCTGACAGTGGGGACCCATAGGGATTTCCCCCATGGGTTGCGCCAACACCAGCTTGGGCCAAGGGTCCACCTCCACAACAGGCATGGGATAAACATTGTGGATCCCTAAAGGCTAGAGAATGGAAATGAAGTAAAGAGTACATGGGGGTATGGGGATTATTACCCTCACCCAATAAGCCTTCATGCTTTGATGCGACTGCAACCTTGGTCTCTGCTCTACATCAGGGGAAAAAGGTAATTGGATTCAGACAACAACCAATGAGGGGCCCAGCTTTTACACTCTGGGAAACTGATAAGCATGGGGATAACCTGCATGGATCGGCAGTTACTACCCTTAACATAAGGCATGGGATATTACCCTTTACCAATAAGCCATGATCTCTTTGATGCAACTGCAATACCACTCTCCTCTTTGATTGCAGGGATGGTGGGGGGGTTGGAATAAGGTATTGGATTCAGATGACAACCAACATGGGCACTGACTTTTATGGTCTGGAGTACTGATTCGCAGACATATGGGAAAAAGTACAGGACTGCTTCTATGGCCCAAGTCTATAAGGAAAGCCCATCAAGCAGCACTGTCTGAATTTTCAATAAGGCTAATCACCCAGTAAATTAGAAAACACGGGGGTAACCTGCACAGTTTGGCAGATACGACCATAAACCTGCTGGACGGATCATTTTGGTCCTTTTCTTCCATCATGACTTTGTTACTATGTTACTAGGAATGCAGATAGCTTGGTGGCTGATACGCTTGAGCATCGCTTGGTAACTTGCCTGCCTTGTGCAAATGTAGTGGACCTCACATGCCACCTAAATAAGATTTTAGAAAGTGCTGGGGAGGAGCCTATTGTCACAGTTCATGTGGGTACCATCAACATTGGAAGCTGCAGGAGGAAGTTTATGGAGGCATAATTTAGGCTCTTAGGTAGGAAACTGTATCCAGAACCTCCAGGGTAGTATTCTCTGAAATGCTCCCTGTTCCACGCACAGATCACCAGAGGCAGGCAGAGCTCCAGAGTCTCAATGCGTGGATGAGATGATGGTGCAAGGAAGAGGGTTTTAGGTTTGTTAGGAAATGGAGAACATTGAAGTGTAAATCTCCAAAGGGATTGTTTTGCACTAATTAAGCTTAGAAGCACATTATATATTAGAAGGGAGGAGCTCAGTAACTCACATTCCAGTGGGAACACTGAGAGGAGAGGATCACCTTGCTGGTGGCTGAAAGGAATCAGTAAGTTTTTGCTTGGGACATTGTCTTTTTTAAAAATATTGGGGCAAAGTTAACTATTTGGGAATATTATTTAGTGTGTTTGTGCTTTTATTAGTCAATAAGGCAGCGAATAAACAAGATAGACTGTATTGTTCTTCTTGCGGTCTCACAGGCTGCGCTGCTCCTTCTGCTCTTGAGTGTCAGGTGGGGAAAGCTGATGCTTCTTCTGCGGTCCCATGGGCTGCGAAAACTCCACTCTTAGTTGAGCAGGGTGGGCCTGGGCCAATGCATCTTCTTCCGGCTGGTGAACTGTGCTGCGTGTCCTGCTTCCGATGATTATTCTCGCAGCCCTGCAGACCCCCGCTGATCCTGACTGCAGAGGGACGGGATCCTGCACAGGCCACCTCCACTGAGCAGCAGGGCTGGTATTTTTTCCTGATTTCTCTCCTCCCCCCTTCAAAAATGACCCTGAGGGGAGGATGGGACCCCAAAATCAAGCACAGCAGCTTCTTTCCTCCCCCCGGCAGCAGAGCTCTTGAGCACCAAGAGCTGTATTGGGAGGAGAAGCACTTTTGAGCTATGTTGTATGAGAGGGCGGTGCGTCCCCATTTCGGCCATAGGCTAGCGATAGATCTGGCACCTTTAAAGCCTTTCAGGTAGCTGAAGGTCTGCATCATATCCCCCCCTACACCACATCTCCTCCAGGGTGTACATATTCAGATCCTTCAGCATCTCCTCCTAAGTCATTTGATGGAGACCCACCCACAATTTTGGTTGCCCTTCTCTGGACCGCCTCCATCAAGTCTCTGTCCCTTTTGAGATACGATCTCCAAAACTGAACACAATACTGCAGGTGAGGCCTCACTATCATCACCTCTTTTATTTAGCCACCGTCTTATCACATTGCTATGATGCCTTCAGATCTCCAGGCACTGTCACCCCAAGGTCCCTTTCAATGTCCGTGTATGTTAGTATTTCATCCTCTATCACATTGGTTCAATTGGATTACTGCACCCCAGATGCAGGACTCTGCACTTCTTGGCATTGAATCCCTGCTGCCAAACCTTTGACTACTCTTCAAGCTTTCTTAAATCACTTTTCATTCTTTCTAATCCTTCAGGCGTGTGCACTCCGATGCAGATCTTAGTATTATCTGCAAATAGATAAACTTTTCCCTCCAACTCCTCTGCAATGTCTCTGACAAAGACATTGAACAGAGCTGGACCCAAAAGCGATCCTTGAGGGACACCTCGTAACACTGTTCTCTGTTCAAAGTAGGTTTCATTCACCATTACTCACTGTCTCCAGTCATTTGTAATCCTTTCCACCACATTGGCATCCATTCCTAGGCTTCTCGTTTTATTTATGAGCCTCCTATGCTGGAACGTATCAAAAGCTTTGCTAAAATCCAAATAAAACACATCAAGTGCTTCTTCTCAATCTAATTCTCCAGTCATCTAAGCATAAAAATCAATTAGTTCTATCAACAGGACCTTCCCCTGGTGAATCCATGCTGCCTCGGGTCAAGCAATCCCTCAGATTGTAGATAGTTCACTCTCCTTTCCTTCAATAGAGTCTCCATCACTTTTCCCACCACCGAGGTGAGGCTAACCAGCCTGTTGTTACCAACCTCCTCTCTGTTCCCACTCTTGTGAAGCGGGACCACCACGGCTCTTCTCCAATCACTCGGCACCACTCCTGTTTCTAGGGATCTATTGAACAGGTCACGCAGCGGAGCCACCAGCACATCTCTGAGCTCCCTCAGTATCCTGGGATGAACCTCATCAGGCCCCATGGCTTTGTTCACTTTCAGTTTCTCCAGCTCTTCCCATACATTCTCCTCTGTAAATGGAGTTACATCTACTCCACTCGCTTTTATGTTTTTCTAGCATCATCAGTTCTTCTCCAGGGTTTTCTTTAGTGAACACTTAACAGAATTATTTGTTTAATATTTCTGCTATTTATCTCCAGTCACACGTTTCTCCTTGTCTCCTTTCAGTTTTACCTCTGGCCTTCCTCCTTTCTCTGATGTATCTGAAAAATGTTTTTTCTCCTCACTAACCTCTTTGGCCACTCTTTCTTCTGTCTGATGTTTTGCTTTCCTGATTTCTTTCCTCGTCTCCTCACCTTCTCCACATATTCTTCCTGTTCTCCTCTTCTTGAGATCCCTTGATTTTCTTGAACACTGATCTTTTAGCCTTTATTTTTTTTAGCCACTTCCTTTGAGAACCACATAGGTTTATCTTTCCTCTTACTTTTCCTTACTTTTATTATACATAAATTTGCTGCCTTTGTAATAGTCAATTTGACTAATAGCAGGTTATGGACTTCTCCTTTTAATTTGTTCCACTGTTAATCCACTTCTCCCTTCTTTTCCCAGTCTCCGAGTTCCTTCTCAAGGTACGTCCCCATTTTACCAAACTCTGTAGTTTTGACATCCACATTATGGATCTTAAAGTGACTTCTCTCCATCCTGGCTGCTATGTCAAACTGTATCGTCTCATGATCACTAGTGCTTAGGTGAACCCCTATCTAGACGTTAGATATATTGAGTTACATTTTAAGAGATGCACTCAGGCATACATATGTGCACGTTTTCTGGCGTGCGCACATGGACGTTGCAATTTTATAACAAACGCTTGTACCTACGAGCAACTGCGTGTATGTTATAAAATCACCTTTACGCATGTCCATGAGCACAAGATTTTATATTGATATGCACATGAGCACACAAATGCCACCTTTACCATGTAAGTGGGGGAGATTTTATAGGATATGCACACCGACACAATTAGCAGGTTCCTCAATCCAATACCATTTAGCCCCAGTAAAGGAGAGGAATTCCTAAACCTCTTAGCTAGCTATCCTCCCTTTTACCCTAATAGCCCTGAATCTTAAAACCCAACTGAGTAGCCTCTATTTTTTTATTTTAGAACTTACACACCATCTATAGCAGAAGTAAAGTTACATGGTAGGAAACCCAGATGTTCTTGTGTGTGTAAATATTTACACGCTGGAATCATGGTTCCGACCTAGCCCACCCCTGCCTCATCCATGTCCTGCTCAGGCCATGCCCACATTCTGCCCCTTTTCCCCAAAAATATTTCTGTGTGCATAATGAGAGTGTGAGGATTTGTGTGTGTGTGTATGTGTGTGGACACTCTGGCCTAGATGAGAGATGGTACCGCCCTAGGGAGGAGCCCCACCATCAGAAGGCAAAGTCTTGACTGGGGGGATATAGATACAGCAGAAGTAGTGCAGGAGATAGAGAGAGAGAGGCGGTCACTGAGCGACAGCGCAGGTGCTGACATCAGACTCAGCTCAGGATAGACCAGAGTCTTAGATAATAGAAGCGGCACTGCCCGAGGATCGGGTGTGCCAATAGTAATACAATCATTGCGGAACATGGGGTCTGTAGAGAAGATACAAGCAAGAGTTCTTCTAAGAATCATGGCAATGGTCCGCAGAGCAGGGTACACCGACGAAGTTCCTCTAGCGATATCACGGCAAAGTCCGCAGAGTGGAAAGGGACTGGCAGGATTCCTCTAGCGATGTCACAGCAAGGTCCACAGAGTGGGGAAGACCCAGAGAGGATTCTCCTAGCGATATCACGGCAATGGGGCAATGGGGCGGGTAAGCAATGTTTTTACCCTACACTGCACTACACTAACTCCTACTAGGGGGAGGCGGTAAACTAGCAGGTTAAGGCCGCGGCAGAACAGCGGGTTAGGGAGGAGATAATATCAGCGCCCGTTACAGTATCGCAGGGGAATAGATAATTCCTTCATTATACAGCTTTTTCGTTCATTTACATGCCGGGTGCGGAAAGGGTTATGCGTCTGTTTTCAGAAGCGATACGGACGCGTGAAACTGGAGACTGTATCGCCGAACTGCCTTGCGCGCGCCCGAATTGTGCGCTACGAGCACGTTACAGACGGGCAATCCTCGAGCGGACGATACTGGATCGAGCTGATAGTCTAGGTAAAACAAATAAGCATGGGTGTAGCTTGCTTATCGCGGCGGTTACTGCCCCTACTACCCCTAACTAATCAAGCTAGATATTTCACTTGCATGCAGCTCCATCACTGCTCTCTACATTAATGGTGGGGGTGGAAGGGGAATAGAACAAGGAGCTAAGAGTAACAGATAAGAATGAGAGAAAAAATGTGTGAGGCTTGCTGGGCAGACTGGATGGGCCATTCGGTCTTCTTCTGCCGTCATTTCTATGTTTCTATGTTTCTATGTAATGGTCCGCAGAGCGGGGTATACCGGAGAAGACTCCTCAGCAGGTAGTGCGGTAGTAGTCCACAGCGTGGATACTCACAGTGGCTGAAGTCAAGAAGAGAAGTTCCATAGAAGACCTCATGAATCGAGGTAGGCAGAAGTCCGGGTGAAGGCCCTCCAAGGAGCGGATAGCTGAGAGGCAAGGAAGGCCCCCGAGGAGCAGGTACCCGAAGTCTCACACCACAGATGCAGGAACCGGAAAAAGCTCTGAAGCGAGAGTAGGTGGATTCAGCATGAAGAACTCATTACCAAGTCGTAGGTTGTCTGGGCCAGCGGGTTTAAGTATAAAGGCTGAGTGATGTCATCAGCGGGGGACGCCCCCGAGGTTCCCGCCATGATGTGGTTAAAGCTGACCCAGGAGCATGTGCCTAGGGGACCCCGAGGGTAAGATGGCGGTCGGCAGCGTCCATGCTGCTCGGAGGAGCCTGGGAACAAAGGCAGGAAGGCCACTGGTAGCTGGCAGAGGCCACGAGTTTGCCCAACGGAGCCAAGGCAGAGGAAAAAAAGAGGTGAGCAGCAGCGGTCGTAATTGTCTGTGACCATGGAGCGTAACAGTACCCCCCTTCTTAGGGCCCCCACCCGGGGGTTGGGGTTTTCTTGGGTGTGACGAATGAAACTGCTTTATCGTTTTTTTATCGAGAATATTGGCTGCAGGCTCCCAGCTATTCTCTTCTGGCCCAAAACCCTCTCACGAGATCAGATACTCCCATCATCTTCCTCGCTTCCGTATATCCAAGACATCTTGTACCTGATATGTGATATCTTCTTCAGATGTTAAAGGTTGTGGTTCAGGTGACTTTTTGAAAAATTCAGACAAGATGAGAGGCTTCAGTAATGAGACATGGAAGGCATTATGTATCTTGAGTGATGTGGGCAGGCGGAGGCTGTTTGTAACTGGACCCAGGAGACAAAGTATGGGGAAAGGACCGATGTATCTGGGAGCGTAGCGAGCTGAAGGTAATTTCAGGCGAATAAATAGAGTACTAAGCCATACTCTATCACCAGGATTGAACTGAGGGGCTGCCCATTGATGCATATCATAGCGTTTCTTTGACTTCAGGGCAGCTTGTTGAAGAAGTCGTTTAGTGTCATTCCAAAGTTGATGCACCTCTTAAGCGGTAGCCTGCGCTGCAGAGTAAGACACGGACAGAGGTAGTGTTAGCGGAGGCAAGGGCTGATGTCCGTATACCACTTGGAATGGTGAGAACCTGGTGGATGCGGACAGATGAGAATTGAGGGCAAATTCAGCCCAAGGGAGTAACTCAGATCAGTCGTTTTGTCGTGCGTTTACGTAAGCCTGGAGAAATTGCTTCAGGGTCCGATTTGTCCTTTCTGTCTGGCCATTGGCCTGCGAGTGATAGGCCGATGTGAGGTCCAAGGTGATGTCAAACTTTTTGCATAAGGCCTTCCAAAACCTGGCAGTAAATTGTACTCCCCGGTCAAAGAGTAAATGCCTCAGAAGTCCGTGAAGGTGGAATATGTGGCAGATGAACAGTTTCATCAGCAACGGGGCAGAAGGAAGGCCAGGTAGAGCCACAAAGTGAGCATTTTTGAAAACTGTTCCACTGTAACCCAAATGGTGTTATTGCCATTGGAGAGAGGAAGATCCACTATGAAATCAGTGGCAAGGTATGTCCACGGCTCACTGGGCATGGGAAGTGGTTGCAAGAGACCCCAAGGTCAACCCATCAGCGGTTTCTGATGGGAACAAGTGAGGAACAACGCCACATATGCTTGGGCATCCTTCTTCATAGTCGGCCACCAATAGAACCTCTGAAGTGAAGAAAGAGTTCTAACTTGACCAGGATGGCCCACCAGCAGGAAATCGTGTGCCCATCGGAGGATTTTTCTATGCAATGGACGGGGAACCACCGTCTTCCCAGGAGGTACAGTGAACGTGGCAGAGAGAAGAACCTTGGCAGGATCAATGATGTGACGTGGAACATTCGGGACATCCTCAGTGATAAAAGATCGAGAGAGGGCATCGGCTCAAGTGTTCTTATCGGCTGACCGGTATCATAACAGGAAATTTAACCAAGTAAAGAAGAGAGACCAATGGGCCTGCCAGTGGTTAAGGCATTGAGCATGGTGCAAGTACTCAAGGTTCTTATGGTCCGTGTATACCGTGATCTGATGCTGAGCCCCCTCGAGCCAGGGGCACCACTTCTTGAAAGCAAGCTTGCTTGCCAATAATTCTTTGTCCCCAATTCCGTAATTGAGCTCTGCTGGTGAGACGCGCCGGGAAAAGAATGAGCAGGGATGCAAGGTGTGATTGGAAGAATGCTAGCTAAGGACTGCTCTAACTCCAACATTGGATGCGTCTACTTCAACGATGAAGGGTCATCAGGGATCCGGGTGGCATAAGCAAGGTTCTCTAAGGAATGCGTCCTTGAGTTTCTGAAAGACCGATATGGCCTCAGATGATCACTGTGAGGGGTTGGCTCCTTTGCGAGGCATGGCTGTGAGAGGGGCGGTCAGTGTAGAATAATGTGGAATGAATGACCGGTAGTGGTTAGTAAATCCCAGGAATCTACAGAGTGCCTTAAGGCCTGTTGGTTGGGGCCAATCCTGGATGGTCTTCTGAGGATCCATCTGGAAGCCCGACTCAAGACCACGTAACAGAAAAAAGGGATGGTCTCCTGCTCAAAGGAGCATTTCTCCAGCTTGGCATACAAGCGATTGTCCCTTAGGCGCTGAAGAACATTGCAGACATCTCGGTGATGATTCTGAAGGTCTTGCGAGAATACCAGGATGTCATCCAGATAGACTACTATGCACTGATAGATCATTTACCGTATTTTCCGGTGTATAAGACGACTGGGCGTATAAGACGACCCCCCCTTTTTTATACATATTTTTAAGAAAAAAAATAATTTTACACTCAAACAGGAGCAACCCTATCTATGAAAAGGCAACACTACAAATACCATATATCAGGCCCTAAAAACCAATATACCTCTTATTAGGAAAACAGAACTAGCAAGCACTATAGATCCCCACACAGAAATAATTGTAAAACTATACTAATAAGCAGAATAAATGTTTCAAAACAGCTATGAACAGAATAACATCCAACAATTAAAAACTCATAAAAACTATTAAACATTCTCCAAACACCAATAAAATATTTCAAAAAAGCAGACACATCACATAATATTAAATAATTAAAATGGCAGTCAATCAAGAAAAATAAACTTAAAAAGCCACCTTTCCTTACCCCCTCCAGCAGCTCTCCTATTCCTCTTCCTCTTCCTTAGGGCCCATGTCTCTCACACACACACCATACCAGTCATGCCCCCATGACCAGTTTCTGTCTCTCACGCACCAATCATTTCCCAAACAGTCTTTGACACACACACACCAGACACCTTCCTGAACAGTTTCTCTCATGCCATACACACACACAGGCTTCCCACTCCCGTGTTCTGCTTACCGTACATATACGGGCTTCTCACTCTCATAATCACTTTCTCTGTCTCACACACACACACACCAGTCTCTCTCTCATTTCCATGCTCACTCTCCACGTGCACAGGCTTCTCATTCCCTGAATCACATTCTTTCTCTCACATTCACACACAGCAGTCTCTTTCTCTCACACACACCGTCACTTTATCAACCAGTCTCTCTCTCATGCACGCGCACACACACACACACACACAGCCAGTCCTCCCGCTCCCATGCTCTCTCTCACATAATCAGGCTTCTTACTCCCATGCTTTCTCACATACCCAGATTTCTCACTTCCATGCTTTTTCTCTCTCTCACACTCACATACACATCAGTCATCTCTCTGAGCAGTCACTTTCATTGTCTCTGACACACATGAGCTTGCTGACCAGTTTCTCTCAATCACACACATGCTCTCAATCAAATGCATTCTCTCACTTACACACAGGCTGGCTGCTTCTCTCTCTCTCTCTCACTTACACACAGGCTGGCTGCTTCTCTCTCTCTCTCTCTCACTTACACACAGGCTGGCTGCTTCTCTCTCTCTCTCTCTCTCTCACTTACACACAGGCTGGCTGCTTCTCTCTCTCTCTCTCTCACTTACACACAGGCTGGCTGCTTCTCTCTCTCTCTCTCTCTCACTTATACACAGGCTGGCTGCTTCTCTCTCTCTCTCTCACTTACACACAGGCTGGCTGCTTCTCTCTCTCTCTCTCTCACTTACACACAGGCTGGCTGCTTCTCTCTCTCTCTCTCTCTCTCTCTCACTTACACACAGGCTGGCTGCTTCTCTCTCTCTCTCTCTCTCTCTCACTTACACACAGGCTGGCTGCTTCTCTCTCTCTCTCACTTACACACAGGCTGGCTGCTTCTCTCTCTCTCTCTCTCTCTCTCTCACTTACACACAGGCTGGCTGCTTCTCTCTCTCTCTCTCACTTCCACGCCCCCCCCCCAGCACAAATAGTACCGTAGCTGCAGCAGCTTCCTCCTCCAGCCCCCGCAGGCCAAGAAAGAAGAAACCCATCGGCCGCGGGAGGCTCACGCTGCTGTCTCCTTTCCTGATTACCAGCTTCTTCGACTGCTCGGGGGCCGATGCTGCTGCGCCGCTGCTATTTTTTCACGCGGCATGGCTCTTTCTTCCCGCCCATCACTTCCTGTTCCGGTT